>NW_026711640.1:0-137530 GCF_026419965.1 Kogia breviceps | reverse complement strand
TAGACCAAGGCTGGAGGTGCTCGTCCTGTTGGCCTGGCCTCCAGGCCATGCACGTGGCTCCTGTGTTCCCATCTGTCAGCCAGACCCCGACTTGGATGGGGCACCACATGTTTCATCACAGGGTCCCATCGCCCAGTCAAGGGGGTTCATTCTCCCCAAACGGAGCATCAGGAGTGGGGGAGTGGGTGACATTCCCCACTGAGTCTCCTTCATGTGAGACCCTGTGCTATTGAAAGAGCAGGTGCCCTGCCTTTTGGGGTGCGGGGCTGGGGGGTGGCATGTGGCCCACGATGGGTAGGCTGGTCCCCGGGTGGGGCGAGCCAGTGTGCAAGGAGCTCCGTGGTGGGTTCTCCTCTCCAATGGCTTCTGTGCCCCTACCTCTCCCCGTACCTCCCCTCGAAGATATCACGGTGCCCGGGACGGGAGCCGTGGGAGCCGTCAGCCACTGCCCCCTCTACACACACACAGATACACACACACACACACACACACACACGCACGCACACGCACATGGTGCAGGGAAGCAGGGCCTGAGCGCGGGGCTCTCAGCGACCCTGAGCACCCCGCCCGGAATCGGCCAGTGGAATGGACAGACAGGCTCTCCTGGCCCGCACCATGCAGAACTGTCCTGCCTGGGCCTCCTGTGCGGCCGCCTCCTTCTGGAAGCCTGGGAGGCTGCAATCAGGCCACTTCTTGCCTGGCCTGGCCGCAGACTGGGCTGCACTCTAAGAAGTTCTTGCATCACATGAGGATCCTGACCATCAGGTGGCCAGACACACTGGTAACATTTCTGTTTTGCCTGTTGAAATGTTTAATGACAACGATATTGTTCAGTTTCCTGATGTGGGTGTCCAAAGATGAGAGACCCATATGTGTGATCTGTACCTCCTATGAGCTCAGCCCTAAGCTAGTTGAAACATGATCAAGTCCTGTCTACATGGTAAATTTAGACCTCTCCATGTGCTGTCTACTGTTTATGTTTAGAGCTGACCATGTGTTGTCTATAATAAGAAGATTTAGACCTGACCATGTTCCGTGTATGCTAGGAGTCTGGAGAGCTGGGAAGAGAGCCGGCCTGGCCTCAGTACTGGGAAGCTCCGTGCCTGCATTTGAAAGTCAGTGCTTAGATGTCTGGGTCTGGAGCCGAGGTGGGCTTGTCTAGGTAACACCCTCTCTTCTGACTGTGGTGACCTGGTCCTCCCAAGGGCAGTGCTATGGGCAGGGCCTTAGTCCTTATTCCTGCAAGGTTCACCTTCCTTGGGGCTCGTGGATAATCCTCAGGAGGGCTACCTGCTGATTATTCCAATTTACCAGCACGTGCATGGTGCGAAGGGAGGCAGGTTTAGCTGGTGAATTGATTGCAGGGCACGCAGATCGGGCAAAAGGCCGATGGGTAACAGCTGAGGCTGCTGCTGAGCTCTCCTTCCTGTCTGCCGTCCCTAGTCAGCAGCGTCCAGAGCTGCCCTTCGGCTTTCAGCCCTGCTGTCCTATGAGTTTTCTCAACAAGTAAGTGAGACAAGAAAGTGAGACTGTGCCTGCCAGAACCAAGTAATGTGTTCAACTTTAGCATGAAAGCTTTAAAAAGAGGTAAAATCACACAGAACCAAAGTGAAAAGAGGAGGACTTCTGTGGGACAAGTGTGGGGACAGGAGACCCACCTTACACTTTTTCTCATCCCAGCAGGGCCCAGGAACCCAGCTTGTTTCCAAATTAGGGAGCCAAGAGCAGAGCTATGGTGCCCTGACCAAGGGGACATGTGACCCCAGGTGCACGGTCTGGTGAGGTGAGGTCACCCTGGAGGATGTGCACGTGTGACCCCAGTTGGGGGAGTCTGTGGAGGGCAGTTCACCCTGGGACTGTGGACATGTGACCCAGGTGGAGGGGTCTGAGGAGGTGGGGTCACGTGTTGAGAGAGAACGTGTGACTTTAGGTGCAGGGTCTGGGGAGGTGGGGTCACTGTGGTGAGTGTGGATGTGTGACCCCAGCTATAGGGTACGGGCACTGTATGGGTCTCACCACATCTGCATGGGTCAGGATCACATGTATGGGGAGACCCCTATGTGCTCTTTGCCTGCAGTGTGTCTTTACCCCTTTGACATTTCCAACCTCTGCGTTAAGGGTGTTGCCCTGATTAACTGGTGGTTCCTTTTCTTCCCTTAATCTTGTCGCATTCATATGAGGTCATGCATGTTTGAGTGGGGTGCTGCTCTGTGTGCTGGTGAGTGACAATGTTCGGTGGTGTCATATGAATATCATAGCATATCATATGTCTAATCTATGGGGGTCACCACTGCCTGGGTCTCCCTGGACAGAGGTGAGGTGAGCACAGACTAGGCCCCTGTGAGAACGGTCTCCCATGTGCCATGTGAGGGCACCGTGATGGCCCCTAAGGTAGGGGAATGTGTTTGGGTCTCCGACATTTGTGATGAACGGGAGTCGAAATGGACTCTGATTTAAAAAGACATTATTTTATGAATTTAAGTGAAATAAAACACACGTCACATACCCTTTACCATCGTCACCATTTTAAGTGCACGTTTCTGAGGCATCAGATCTATTCACTTTCTCGTGGAGCCATCACCACCACGCCTAGAACTTTTCATCTTGCAAAACCAACATTCCACAACCATGAAAGTCTCACTCCCCATCCCCTCACACTGGCCCTGGCACCGATGTCCCCTTCAGTCCCTGAGTTGTGGACTCCAGGGCCCCCACTGGAGCACAATCCTGCAGTGTTTGCTGACGGGTCATTTTGGAAGAGCTGACTTTCAGTCTGAGGCTCTGCCTGTTTGCATCTGAAGAATCTGCATTTAAGGAGGGGATGTATGAGGAAGGGGCGTAGGAGGGACAAAGGTGTCCGGGATGCAGTTGAGTCAGGACCTGATCAGCTGCCTTTTGTGTCCTCTGGTCGCATCTCTTGGTCTGGGCCTCATCTGCATCATCACTGTCCCCGCTGGCACCCCTGGGTGTTGTTGTCTGAGTGAGATTCCCCTGGTGCCCCTGCTCTCCTCCCCTCCTCCTGCTGGTTGGGGAGCGAACTGCTTGCTGGGTGGTCTCTACTCCTGAGGCAAGAAGGACCCTGTAGCATGGACCTGCAGAGTGTGGGTGTGGTCCCCACAGCATGGTGCCCACATAGGACACAACATCGGGGCGTGACAAGTGCTAGGTTGCCTCATCACTGACAGGGAATGTTGCCAAGATCCTGCTCGGGAGGGCGTGGTGTGGGTGGCCTGGGACCCCAGAGGTCCATTAAACCAATAATGGCCCATTCCTATCCTGGAGCTTGGAGAGTGCATCCCCATGGGCTCCAGATTCACCCCTCATCTCAGCCATATCCCTCTGGCCTGTCTTTGAACTCAGGAAAATGAGCTCTCTTGTCTACAACATAGGCCTGGTCCTGTTGGTATTAGGATTCTTTAATTTAGGCGTCCTGGGATAGCAGCCCTTTTCAGGCCTGAGAAGGAACAGCTCAGGAGTGTACAACAATTTCAGATGAAACTAATATTCTATGACTCTCTCTAACTCCGTGGTTGTTGACTTCTATTAGTCATTATTCTCCTGGTTTTAGCCCTGATGTGGGGATTACAGAGGAGCCAACATTTAAATCTTCATAATCTGTGTATTTGTAGCTTCAGTATCATTACTGACCCATCGATTTTATGGTTTGGGAAGAGTTATTGATTTCATGTATCATGTAAAGGATTCACAATGATGATAGAGCAATTAAGATTACAATAATGGCTGATAAATTGTTCACATTTTCTCTACCTGTGCATCTATTATATGTATATGAGTTAGTTTAGTTGTCAATGTTAGAGAAATAATATAGAGAACTAGTTTCAAAAATCACTATTAATGTGTGATGATGAGAATGTAAATGTTCTTCCATAATCGGTGATGTTATATCTTGAGATCCTAGGTGAAATTGATATGCCTTCGTGATATACAGGATTTTAGCCTCTGATTTAAGTTTGACAAAGCTACATCACTTTTTACTTTTCTCTCATTTATTGAGAAAGACATAATTGTTATGGTGTTGGCTTGAAAGTGGTTGAAAAGGACTTGAGACCTTCCTTATTTTATATTTACATAGGTAGGATCTTGAAACATAGGATATGGTGGAGGGCATTTATGTAACAATTCTAGGTTAGGAGTATCAGTTTCTAGTGCTTAGCCTTCTTGTTTAGATGCAAATGCTTTTCAAAGTATGAAGATTATGATTAGCATTACTGCTGCTATTGAGATGAGTGAGCCAAAAGACACAATATTTCATGTTGTGTGTGCCTCCGAGTAGTGAGACTAAAGTAATGACATTCCTGAGAGGCCAGAAAGTGCTGCGGGAAGTCATATTTACTACTACAAATATACGCGTGAAGTGACTTTTTGCTCATGCTGAGTTCACTGTGTAACCTGAGAATAGTGGGAATCCGTGTAGGAAGCCTCCCGTAATAGTGAAGCCCGCTCCCATGGACATTAGATCATGGAAGTGTGCTGCTACATAGTATGTATCCTGGAGGATAGTGTCCGGGGATGAGTTCACTAAGATGATTCCTGTGAAACCTCCTACTGTAAAAAGAAAAACTAAAGCCTAAAACTCATAATATATTGGAGGTCATATAATATTACCTCCGTGAACAGTTGCTAACCAGGGACTTCCCTGGTGGTGCAGTGGTTAAGAATTTGCCTGCCAATGCAGGGGACACGGGTTCGAGCCATCGTGTGGGAATATTCCACCTGCCGTGGAGCAAAAAGCCCATGTGCCACAACTACTGAGCCTGCCCTCTAGAGCGTGAAAGCCATGCTCTGCAATAAAGAAAGCCTTTTCAGTGAAAAGGCAATGCACCGCAGCGTAGAGTCGCTACTGCTCACTGCAACCAGAGAAAGCACACTCCTGTAGGGATAGAAGCAATTATGGTAGCTTTTGCAAAGTATGCTCCTGAGTGGACAGCTCTCCCTATGGTAAATATATGATGGGCCCACAAGAGAAATCCTAAAAAGCCAGTGGGCATGACTCATACTATTCCCAAATAGCTGAAAGGCACCTTTTGTCCTAAATAGTGTGTAATGATGTGTGAATTTATAACAAACCCTGGTAGGCCATGAATACAGACTTCAGGGTGACCAAAGAATCAAAATAGGTGTTGGTATAGGATTCGGCCTCCTCCTGCAGGGTCAGAGAAAGTAGTGTTGAGATTTCTATCTCTTAAGAGTATGGCAATTCTGGCTGCTCGGACTGAGAGTGGTAATTATAGTAATATGGCTATAGTTGGTGAAGATTAAACAAATAATGGTGTTTGGTATTGGGGTATGACTGCTGGTTTTGTATGAAAGACTATAGTAATAAAAGCAATAGCACCAAGAATTGAGGAGACACCTGATAAATGTAAGGAGGAAATGGTTATGTCGACAGAGGCTCCTGCGTGGGCCAGGTTGCAGGCTAGAGCTGAATACACGGTCCACTGGTACCAGAACAAGCTTCTACTATTGGTGATATGAGTAGGAGTAAGAACGATGGGGGAAGTAGTCAAAAATTTACATGGTTTACTCGGGGAAATGCTACCTCAGGTGTGCGAGTTATTAGTGGCCCAAGTGAGTTTTCAAACCCTGCAATATAAGGGGTACAACAATAAAGAAAATTATTACAAATGCAGGGACTGTTATGACCACGTTACAGATTTGTGCATCTCCAAGTAGCGCTCCAGGTTAGCATAGCTCAGCCTGGATTAATATTCTTAAGGTGCTGCCTGCTACTCCAGCTCAAGCACCAAATAGTAATTATAAGATGCCGATATCTTTGTGATTTGTTGAAAATAATCAACAGTGTATGAACAGAGGTAAAATGACTGAGCTAGCATTCGACTGTAAATCTGAAGACAGAGATTGAGCCCTCTTTCTCACAAACCCTGTGGTGAATCAACAAATTGAATTGTAATTTCAGAGAAGCAGCTTCAATTCTGCCAGAGATTTTCCTGCCTTTTTTCTTTTTTTCTTTCTCAAATGAAGAAGAAGCAGATTGAAGCCAGTTGACTAGAGGATTTGCCTGTTAACTAAAGTTTCCTGGGGTTAAAACTCATCAGTCTCGTAAAGATTTGGCTTAACTACAATGTTTGCTTTACATTCAATTGATGTAGGATGAAGTCTTTCAATCCTTATTTTTAGAAATTAAGTAAATTTTACTTGTTTTGGGTTATGAAAGCTCTTGGTCTGAACTAACCTAAATTCCTAGTCCAGCACGGATGGAATGGGTGTTATGTGGAGTAATTGTCTGGGTTTTATGATTAGTAATGATAGGAAGGTTATTTCTTTGAATGTTCAATGTGCTTTGTTTTTGTGTTGTTTCATGAAGGGAATACAGTTAGTGATGTGGAGTATGTTAGCTGCAAGTAGAAATATATGCTGAGCACTGCTGTGATGGCTATTAATGTTGGTAGAATGATGTTGTCATTTTCGTTATCTCTTGGATAAGTATTCATTTGGGTAAAAACCCTGATAGTGATGGACTATGTCCTAATGATACTATAATGGTGAGGAAAAGGATTGTGATGGGAGGTGTTTTACCTCATGTGTGTGATAATGACACTCTTGTAGTCCATGCTCTGGGCATAAATAATAAGAAGAGAGTACTGTTATGATATAAATTAGTATGTTTAGGATTGTTATAATCGGAATATACTTTATAACGGCTGTTATTCATCCTATATGGGCAATTGATGAGGAGGGTTTAATTTTTTCCAGGTGAGTCTGACTAAATCTCCCTCAGCCTCCAGCTATGATTTATAATATCACTATGATTAATAGTATATTTAGGTTGATGGATGGTGACATGTGGTATAAAAGTGACAGGGGTGCACTTTTGTCATATTAATAGCATCAGGCCTGCTGTTCATGGGACGCCTTGTGTGACGTGAGGCACTCAGAAGTGAAATGGGGAAAGTCCTACTTTTGTGACAAGGGCGATTGTCATGAGGGTGGATGCTGCTGGATGAAAGATTTTTGTTATTCATTGTGTTCCATGACCAGAGTATATTAGATTAATGATACTAGCCATTATAAGTAGTATTGGTGTGGTGGATTGTTTTAGGAAATATTTGTTGGATGCTTCTGTAGCTTATGGGTTTGTGTTTTTTATTAGAATGGGGATACCATTAACCAGTGTGAGCTTCTTATACAATTATATTTCCTGTGATAATGGTCAGTAGAATGATAGTAAAAACAATGAGAGTTTATTAGTACAGGAAGGATCTACGACAACATGTTGGGGGTATGGGCCTGAAGCTTACCTAGTGAACCTTAGTATATAGCATGTGCTGTAATGTGGTAACATGGAGAATATAAAATTCTTAGGAAGAATTCAATTCCAGGAATAAGAGCATTGAAACCTCTATAATTTACTCTATCACAGTAACTCTTTTGTCAGACATATTTCTTAAGTTTGTGGTGGGTTGCCTGGTATGATGACAGGTGGTGAAAACTCTCATATACATCGGGCTAATGTTAGTAGAAAAAAATTTTTATACGAGATGTAGACGTTGATCATATCAAAATTGTGGGTAGGATGCTCAAATTCATAGAAAGGAGATTGTTAGATGTGTTTTAATGATGACTTGGGGTGCATATAATTCTGGCACCTAGGGATTGTCGAATGCTCCTACAAATGGATTGTTGTGGAAATGTTTATTATAAGGAAATTGACATATTGTCTAGCAAGGAAGAGGTGAATGGGCCTGCTACATCTTCTACATTGAAGTCATATACAGGTTTTGATTCTACTTCTGTTGAATCAAGTGAGGCTTCATTGAATTTCTGCTACTGCGGAGATAATAAAATTCTGAGTAGGGGTCAGAAGAAAATAGTCATAGGTGTTCCTGTGTAATAATTACTGTTGAAAGTGTAAATGATCCATTTATCAGTAAGACTGAGAATAGAATAACTGCTACATTACTTCATATGAGATTGTCTATGCTACTGTCCCTAGAGCTCCAGTGAGTGAGTATGGTGAATGTGAAGCTCATCCAGAACTGAGGATGGAATAAATGGCTAGGTGTGATATGGCTAATATAAAGAGTATGCCTACATTTATATTAATTAGTGGCTAAGATATGGGAAGAGGAATTCATGTTGTGAGAGCCAGGGTTAAGGCTAGCATTGGGGCAATAATATATAAATTGATGCTGTTGATGGACATAGTGGGTCTTTAATAAGTAATTTGAATGCCTCAGCAATGGGTTGTAATAATCCATGTGGGCAGATGATTTTTGGCCCTTTCTGGATTTGTATATAGCTTAGGATTTTCCATTTAGTTAATATGAGGAATGCTATGGTGAATTAAATTGGGTAACTTGTGAAAGAGTGTTGATTATAAACATATTCTTAGGAAGAGGACTTGAACCAGTGCAGATAAAAGTTTCAGTTTTACATAATTACCGGGCTCTGCCACCGTAACAAACCCTGCTCTACAGTAGGGTATGTATAAATTAATTGAATGTAGATTATGTCATCATTTAGTTTGAAGACATTGTGTAAAGTAAGCCGTATTGCTCTTGTCCTTTCATACTGGAAGAAATCTGCAATAGACAGAAACCAAGCAGGATGGCTCCAGTCTGAACTCAGATCATGTGAGACTTTAATCATTGAACAAAGAGACAATTAATAGCAGTTATACCATTGAAATGTCGTGATCCAGCATCAAGGTCAAAAACCATATTGCCGATATGAACTCTAGAATACAATTACACTCTTATCCCTAGTAAAACTTGTTCCATTGATCAGTGTTTGAGAAGAACAGGTGATAAAGAATTTTGACTAGCTGGTCTAAATTGTAATCACTCAGAGGTGATTTTATTCTCTAAAAATGAATGGCACACGGGCTCAAGGTGCACCAGCTTCAGTAGTTGTGGCACGCAGGCTCAGTAGTTGTGGCCCACTGGGTTAGTTGCTCCGTTGCACGTGGGATCTTCCCAGACTAGGGATCGAACCCGTGTCCCCTGAATTGGCAGGCGCAGTCTTAACCACTGCATCACCAGGGAAGTCCCAGAATCGCCGTCTCCCTTTTAATACACCTTAAGCCCAAAGAATCCATGGAAGATTGTTACAGATAATAAGAGAATAAAATATTGTAAGGACTATAACAGAAGCATATAGTACACTGTTCATATAGACACATCCCAAGCAGTTACAAAGTATATTATAAAGGAGGCTGCAGTTTGCAAAGAACAACATAAATTATACCCACAAACTCCCAATATTTCCTGAATCGTTGCAATCTGAAACCCTATTGTAGGAAGCAGAACATTCCAGGAGACATTCTACAAATGAAGGACTCTAAACCCTGTGGGTGGATAAGGAATTCTGGAAGGAAGGTGTCCTCACTCAAGGAGTGCATGATCCTATACTTTTATCACATCAGATCCCTGTACAATTCCCATTGATCTCGGTCCAGGCATTCCCAGTCCTCTTGAGAGAAATCTATGGGCACATCCTGGGATGTCAGCAGTCCCTGAAATTAAAAGTACACATGACATGTGGCCACGGGAAGAGTTCATAATGTGACGCAAGAAGAAAAGAGCAAATTAAGAGAACTGGTTTTAATTTAGAAGAGTGTCTTCAATCATCCACTAATATATATATATATATATATATATATACATATATTTTTTTTCACAAAGTAACTTTCTCTATTTCTAACTACAAAAAAGAGTATGTCATGTGATCCATAAAACCAGTAAAGAGACTATAGTTATCTGGAAAAAAATGATAAAATGGTGGTTTCAACACGGACATATGCATTTTTGAGTGTTTTATTTATATCAAACTGGATAAAATGTGCGTATTTCTCAGACAGAAAAGACATGTCGAGGTAGAAATGTACCTTTCAACTATTCATGGGTCCACAAATACACTGGAGAGAGTGTAAAATTGCAGATTCTGATACAGTAGGGCCGGTGGGCCTGAGTTCTATTTTTTTAACGAGCTCAGTTTTAACTAGTGATGCCACAGTCTCTGATTCATTAACGACAATTGTGAATAGCAGAGACATAATAAGGAAAGGTAAACATTCATAGTTAACTTCTAACTTCAAGTGTGTTATGGATTTCCCACGTTTAATAGGATAGTAAGCACAGCAGCAACCACCATTTGTGAACATTCACTGTAGACCGTGTGTATCTTTCTGACTTTTTGTGTAGGATTGCAGGAAAAAGGCCTGCGCTGTGGCCACAGTGGGCGGGGCCCTCAGGCCAGGCCGCCCCTCCAGGCCCCCCGACGGGGCCCTGAGCTCCTGGCGGCTCCTCCCCCGGCGCCCCGCTCCCTCCCAGGAGGCCTCAGGCAGAGCGGCCCCACCCGCAGCGCCCAGAACGGAGCCCGCGTTTCCTCAGAGCTGGAGCTCCCGGCTCGGGGTCTCTTCCCTCCGCCGTCACGGAGCTGCCCCGGAGCCCAAGGGGAGGGCGGCCTCACTGACGCTGCCGGCTGCGGAGGGGCCCCGGCGGCCGAAGCCGCGACAGTCGTGGGGACGGCGGGCCGGGTAAGTGGGTCTGGTGCCCGGGCGGCCGCGCAAGAGCAGCTTCTGAGGGGAAGGGTTTCGCGGCCACCCGCCGCTGCTGTGCAGAACGAGCGGCCTGGGGTCTGGTCCCGGGGAACTTCGGCGCCTCCTCCCGGCCCTGCCCTCGGCCTGGCTCGCGGGGCCCAGGGGACGTGGGGAGAGGGCGGCTGAACGTCCTGAGGGGACACGGGGCGAGGGAGGCGCAGGGTCCGGCCGCAGCGTCAGCGACCCTCCTCCCGACGGCGGGGATAGCGGCCGAAAGTTCCTCCCGAGGCTTCCAGGCCTCTTGTTCAGCCAAGGCCCTGTGCGCCCCATCCTCCCTGAGCTAAAGCACCCGGGGGGCGGGAGGGGACAGGGCGGGGGGCTGGCGCAGGTGATGGGGGACGGGAAAAGGTGATTGTCAGCTAAGGAGAACCTGCTCTCCCAAGGTGAGCAATGCAGGGCTTTCCTTTGTATGCGAAGATGCTGGAGTCAGGCTCACGAATTCCTTCCTTTGATATGCACCTCAGCTCTCTGGGGCCTGCATCCTGTATTTGCATATCCTGAGTTCCTCAGGGCCTGCCCGCTCACATTGGAGAGGATGACTGTGGCATCTTTTGTTTACTGAGGTGGCAAGAAATATTCCATTTCTCACAGGCTTGAGGGGCAGACAGTGAAGAAGCGTCGGAGAGTCTCACTTGGCATGTACTTTGGTTTACATATAGATAATAGTTATACTTACTTAACTGTGCTAATAGAGAGAGGCTCTGGAGTACAATCAACTTGTACTACTGCCCTCTATGTATTAATTTCATCAATATCATAAGATAAATGCCTGTAGAATTGACTTAATCCAGTTAAATAGCATAATGATTTTTAAAGGAAACATAATAGAAATATAACAACAAAACCTTTACCACTACAGGCTGGGTCTGGAACAAGGTAAATAAATGTTCCATTGTTAAAATATTGAAAGAGTATTCAATAGAAATATCAAGAAAAATGACAAATAATAAGGGCAGCAGAATGTTGAAATGTTCTATCTTTATCATTAAAGTGGCAGAAAATCATTTATGAGCAGGCACTGGGGCAGAAGATGCCTGATTTTATATCTTTGTCATAGTTGTGCAGTTGTTTCAACAAGTAACTTAAAGACACAATGGAAAAGCCAGGAGGTTTGTGCCTGAGATCATGTTGATGTGAAACCCGGGATGGCCGCCTTGTGCCAGGTGTGTTAAGTTTACCTCGCAGGTAGACCTCAGAGCTCCTGAGAAACAAGGTCTGGAATTTTCCTGCTGGGTGCCCCTTAGGTTCTGTGACTTGATTGATTGTGAGTCATGTTGGGAGAAAGACCTGATCACAGGAAGAGGGTGGGAATAGAGTGATTTGAGGAGCAGCTGACAACATTCATCACAGCTCATTGCCTGAATGAATTTTAAAGAAACAGGAAAACAAATGATTCTTATGGAATCAGAGAATGTGAGGGCTGGACAATCCCAGGAAATGAGGAACACCCATCCCGTTTTCCAGATGAGAAAACAGAGGCCCAGCAAGTTGAATCCCTCAGCCAAGTTGCACCCGTCTTTCCTCCCCACTACATGGTTTGTGTAAGCAGGACTCTTCCTGTCTTGATCACTGCTGAACCCCGAAAAGGGCCACGCATCTAGTAGCTGCTCCAAAATTTTTGATTGACTGTATGAACAATGCTATTTCTTTCTTTCTCACTCTTATTCAGGATTGTGCCAAGAACTCCCCAGGTTGCAATGTAATTCGATAAATGTCAATATGAATTGAGTTTTGTTGTGATGAGGACTTAGGCTTTAAGGTAACAGACTTGGTTCAGATCCTGGTTCTGCCACTCAATAGCTGTTTGGCTTCGGGAAAATTACCAAACCTCTCTGAGATTATTTCCTCCTTTGTAAAAGTGGGGATAAAACTATCTGAGCCAGCAGAGCACCTGCATGAGACATGTGCACTAAATGTTGGTCTTTCTCACTCTCCCACGCCATCTCTCTGTTCTTCCCAGAGAAGTTGTACAGAAGGATATAGTACTTTAAAAAAATATTTATTTATTTATTTATTTATTTTTGGCTGCGTTGGGTCTTCTTTGCTATGCATGGGCTTTCTCTAGTTGCAGCAAGCAGGGGTTACTTTTTGTTGCAGTGCGTGGGCTTCTCATTGCAGTGGCTTCTCTTGCTGTGCTTGTGGTGGAGCATCGGCTCTAGGCGTGCGGGCTTCAGTAGTTGTGGCCTGAAGGCTCAGTAGTTGTGGCACATGGGCTTAGCTACTCCGCGGCATGTGAGATCTTCCCTGACCAGGGCTCGAACCCATGTCCCCTGCCTTAGCATGCAGATTATTAACCACTGCGCCACCAGGGAAGTCAGATACAGTACTTTATAAAGAGGGGTTTTAATTTAATTCGGATAGTGTACATTTTTCTCGTAGAAAAGATTATTCCACTATAGAGACATTAGCACGCAATACCACTACAAATGCAGTATTCTATGGGTTAGATATTATCAGTAAATTTTATAAGGAATTGGACAAATGCCAAAACACTAGCAACTGTTGAGTAAGAGGATTCAAATCTGGGGTGCCCCCACCCCAATTTCAAGAGCAGCATGTGATTTTCAAATCCATGTTTCATCTGGTCTTTGTTTCTCATCCATCCTCTGGGTTTGCCTTTGTCAAGAAGGCTCAGATCCTCTGCTTTCACAGCCTCGCGGCTGGCTGTGCCCCAGCTCCCGTCCTGGAACCTCTGCATGCCTGGCTGTGCCTGCTCTCCCTGTGCATCACCAGCTTTGCCTGGGAGCTGCTGCGTCCTGCACTGCTTGCTGTACCCCAGAGTACCTAGACCCTTCTGGTACATGAAGTACACCCTCATACCATGTGTGGGATCAAAGTGAAGTTCCCAACTTTGGAAGTTGCAGGCTTGAGGGGCACACAGTGATTTAAAGTCGGGTCACCTGACTTAAAGGGGGGGGGGGTTGATTGTTTTAAAGCCAGGGCAGCTGACTTAAAGTCTGCGTCCCTCAGCTGCAGGACGAGACCAATTTTGGCAGTGCACGGGTTCGCTCCAAGCCAGCACTGCTGTTCAGGAAGAGCTCCAGTAGCGCCTTAGTGCAGGGGGACTTGGTCCGTTGTCTTCCCTTGCCCTCAGAGGGGGGCCACCTGCTCTTCTGGAGGAGAATCAGGGAGGGGGAAGTGCAGAGTCCCGGCTGGAGTTGCGGCACCCCTTGTCTGATGGCAGGGAAAGGGGGGAGGGGCTTTGTGGTGTCCTGGGGCTGGACTCACCAGGTCGACTCAGCCTCTCAATCTCCTAACCTCCCCCTACACACTCCACAAGAGTTTCCAATAATATGTAATTGCGCTTTAGATTCTCGGTCTTCAAACTCATACCCAGGCTCCCGGGTCCCTTGATTCAGCCAATTCCTCTGTGCTCTCTCTTCTATTAGATACAGTCCCAGAGGGAGGGGCCGGGGGATGGGACTGGAGGGACCCCGGCAGCACTGGCCTCAGTCGAGTGCATAGATCCGGGGCCTGTGCTCTCACACATGTGCGAGGACCCTTAAGGCGGAATGGAGGGGGCCAGTTAGAGGCAGTCCTTGCTGCCTCAAGTGAGTATGGATCACCGTCGGGTGGGGAACCCGCTGAGACCTGAGAAGTACTGTTAGGAAGATGCGTTCCTTCCCCGGCTTCAAGGACGTGGGTGGGCTTCATGACTCCAGTTCCCCTCCAGGCCTCCAGGTCCGGCTGCAACCCAGCGCCCTTGCAGACCTGCCTTCCTGTCCCAGAACGTGCCAGGCTCCAGGAAGAATCCAGACTGCAGAGATGGTGCCTGAGCGCTCCAGCTTAAGAAGTGCTGTCCCTGGGGACCCAACAGTGGAGGCAGGAAGGGTGAAAGGAGTAGCGGGGTGGGGTAGAGAGGGGTGGCTGCTCTGGGAGACGTTGAGAGAGAAATATCGCCCCTACACCCCCTGCAACTGACCCACTGATGCCATAGGATCTCAGGGCCCTTTAGTCAGAGATGCCTCTGCTTCTTTACTCCTATGTTCAAAACTATGCAAAACCAACTCTTCATCCTCTTGCTGCCTTGCCAGGACTTTTACAGCCCTGTTATTTTGAAGCACTCATTCCCTAAACTGCAGTTTGGAGCTGCCCCAGCTACTTAAAAGTGTTCTCCTTAAACTGAGACTAAATCCTACTCTTTTGGAAAAACGACCTTCACTTCAGAGAAGATCGTCTTTTCTGCCCATTCCCTCCTTCTACTGCCCTCTTAAAAACCCCTGTGCTTAAAGAGCTTGGTGATTTATTTTTTGCTTGATGTCAAAAAGAAACCTTCCCCATGCACCCCAAAAATCTTTCCTGGAAAATAGGTATTTCAAAACCATGACAGTGTTTTGCAGTTAGTATACACTGGGTAGACTGCCTAGCAATCCCTCCAAGTGGCAGAGGTGAGCAACACCTTTACTTATTTGATTGGATGCCCTTCAAATTGAGGAAGGTCCCATTCTTATGGGACCTGAGCCCTGGATGGCTGTGGCTGTGATTAGATAATTACTGGTGATTTTATTTCCCTTACTGAGCTGCTGCTTCTAGGTTACATTCATTTTGTTACCTGTCCATTTTTAAAGAAAGACTGACGACAAAGTCACTGTCATAGGTCAGGAGCCTGAGCTCAGGGTTGGTCAAAGGTACTCACAGGGAGAAAGGTGGATAAAAATAGGTGGGTAAATGAGGAGGGTTGGCAAGTACAGCCAGGACACCCGTGTTCACCGTGCGTACTAATAAAGGCCCGAATCTCCTCATTTATCTCCCGTGGGAAGTTCTGATGGTTCACAGGATCAAACTCAAATCATATTTAAACTAGGGCATATTCCTGAGCATAAAAGGAAGTATCCATCCTTAGCAGGAGTCGCTGCAGAGGAATAAAGACGTAGAGAACGGACTTGAGGACACAGGGAGGGGGAAGGGTAAGCTGGAATGAAGTGAGAGAGTGGCATGGACATATATACACTAGCAAAGGTGAAGTGGATAGCTAGTGGAAAGCAGCTGCCTATAGCACAGGGGGATCAGCTCGGTGCTTTGTGACCACCTAGAGGGGTGGGATAGGGAGGGTGGGAGGGAGACACAAGAGGGCGGGGATATGGCGATATATGTATACGAATAGCTGATTCACTTTGTTATACAGCAGAAGCTAACACAACATGGTAAAGCAATTGTACTCCAATAAGGATGTTAACAACAACAACAACAAAACCCCCAAAACTAAGTCAATCACGCCAACGGAGACATTGTATATGCTTACAGTTCAAGAAATCCACAAGAGAATCCTTTATTCCGTATCCAATGAATGGTCCATTCGAAAAGAAAAAAAAACACTTTCTAAAATGTTGCTTTTCCATTTATTGTTCAGAACATTTTTATACCTCTTCATTTCTTACTGTTCAAAGCCAAGTCACCTGAGTTACAGGGAAGCAGCTGATTGATTTAAAGTTGGGTCATGTGATTTAAAAACCAGTGGCAGTTGATTGATTTAAATCCCAGTCATATGACATGAGGAGAGGGTGCTAAAAACTGTTTTTTCATCTCTGGCTCAGAAGATCATATTTACCTTGGTTTTTCTTATGATTTAGAAAACTTGAGCTGTCTCTCCTTGGAATCATCAGGAGAAAAATATAGTATTTCAGGTTCATTCTTGAAATCAACTTCTCACTGTTAAGGTGTATTGACTAAAAGATCTTCCTTCTTCAAGAGATTCCATACCTCTGTAGGACACTTCAATTGTAATTGGAGAAAAAAGAAGAATGAAATCAGGCCAGCAGCTGCAGGAGGCCAAGGCAGCCCCCAGGACTAGGGAAGGGGGAGGAGGAAGGGCTGAGAGTTGCCATTAGAGCAGACAACCTCCAGAGGGCGCTGAAGCACCGGCACAGCCCACCTGCCACTTCCAGTTCGGCACTCCAGGGGCAGATTTGGGCTTGGAGATGGGGTTGCTGTAACCCCAAGGAGCTGAGCAGAGAGGAGGAGTTGATTAATAGTCTCCTCTGACCCTCTGGCCAAAATTGCCTGGCTTCACAGGGGGGACAAAGTTTCGCTTTCAGCAACTGATGGGGCACTTCCAGGCTGCTCGGGTTGGCAGTGGCCCGACAGCCTGACAGGCTGACTGCGGTGTGACCGCCCTTTGTTTCTCCAGAATGTGTACATCAGGAAGTGCACGGTTGTGGGAGCCTATTCACCGCCACCCCCCCGCAAGGGGGATGGCACTTTCCCTGGCTGTACCCTATGATCACCAGGTACTTGAAATGAATGTAAGAGTTTTGACTTCAAGGAAAAGCTCACATAACTGCTTCTGCCTCATCATGTGTGGGATTTACTCTAATGGAAGGACATTATAAAGAACAGGTAGAAAACTCACCCGTTGGTCTCCTTGTAGGAGTTTATTTTGCATGAATCCCTCCTACATGAGTAGATAGCAGAGGTTTATTTTTGTTCCCGTGTGTGTGTAGTTGTGGCAGAAGTTGTAGGTATGGTGATTTGAAGCCCTCAAAGAAATATTCTCAGAACTCTCAAGACTTCTCTTGATTGGAACCGAAAGAGACCTGGAAAAGGAGGAAAAGAAAAGGAGGAGGGAGAACGAATGGCTGTTTCTCAGTAAATTCACCTTCCTGGTTGATTGTTCTGTCTTCTTGTTTCTTTTCACTTCTATGTATGTCTAATGGAATAATGCAGAAAGGCTGATTTTATGCTTTAAAAGATTTTACATCACAAAGAAACTAGAAGTGGCTAACAGAACTTATTCAAATCAATTTGACATGGAGACTTTGATATTAAATTTGTATACTAAAATGGGTTAATCCAAATTTTCTCTTTCTTTTAGAGTGAATATTTGTAAAATATTTTTGTAGATAATAATTTACCCTAGATATACAAAATTGTGAGAATGGGTACCATTTTTCACCACTTAAATGATTTCTTTTCTTTCTTTTATTTTTTATTTATTTTTATTTATTTATTATTATTTTTTTGCGGTACATGGGCCTCTCACCATTGTGGCCTCTCCCGTTGCGGAGCACAGGCTCCAGACGCGCAGGTTCAGCGGCCATGGCTCATGGGCCCAGCCGCTCCGCAGCACGTGGGATCCTCCCGGACCGGGATACGAACCCATGTCCTCTGCATGAGCAGGTGGATGCTCAACCACTGCGCCACCAGGGAAGCCCATGATTTCTTTTAAATAAATAGATTATACACTTCAAATGCCAATGTTGTGTCTTACATGTTGTTTTTTAATTCCTTGATTTTCAAAACTTGTGTTTATTTAATTGATTTCTATCTAATAATCTGTCTCCCTTTTATTGTTCCTTACTTTATATTTTATTGATCTATAGTTAATATACATTATTATATTAGTTTCAGAGGTACAACATAGCGATTCATAAAAGTTTAGGTTCTTCTCCACTTATACTTACTATAAAAGAGTGGCTATATTCCCCATGCTATACAGTACATCACTGTAGATGATTGATTATATACCTAGTGATTATACCTCCAAATCTGCTACCACTCTTTTGCTCCTCCACCCTATCTCTCCCTGCTGGTAACCACTAGTCTGTTCTTTAACCTGTGAGGCTGTTTTTTCTTGTTCTTGTTGTTGTATTCAATTTTTTAGATGCCATGCTTGTTTTCTCTGTGGCCTATTTTACTAAGCATAATAGCCTCCAAATCCATCCATGTTCTTGCAAATGGCAAAATTTCATTTTTTGCTGAAGTCATCATAAAAAATCTGTTTTATCCCCTAACCTAGTGATGAACACTTAGTTTGACTGAAGTCATCATAAAAAATCTGTTTTATCCCCTAACCTAGTGATGAACACTGAGTTTGACTCTGTCTCTTGGCTATGGCAAACAACACTGTTACAAATATTGATGTGCAGTTATTTTTTTGAAATAGTGTTTTTGTTTTCTTCTGATATACCCAAGAGTGAAATTGTTGGATATTATGGTAGTTCTCTTTTTAGTTTTTTGTGGAACCTCCATTCTGCTTTCCACAGTAGCTGCACTACTTCACCTCCACATCAAGAGTGTACATGTGTTTCCCTTTCTCCACATCCTCACTAACCTTTGTTATTTGTGATCTTTTTGATGACAGCCATTCTGACAAGACTGAGGTGATATATCTCAGTTTTGATTTGCATTTTACTGCCAATTAGCTATGTTTAGCATCTTTGTGAGTTCTGTCTGTCTATCTGTATTTTTTCCTTGGAAAAATGTCTATTTAGGTCTTCTCATTTTTTAAAAAAGATTTTGGGTATTTTTTTGATATTGAGTTGTATGTGCCATTTCTGTAGTTTAGATATGAACTCTTGCTTGGTCATCTTTTTGATGTTCACGTCTTATCATGTGCAAATATTGTCACTACTTCAGCAGCTTGTCTTTTCATTTTGTCTTTGGTTTCCTTTGCTATTCAAAATCTTTTAAGTTTAGTGAAGTCCCACTTGTTTATTTTTGCTTTTGTTTCATTTGCCTTAGTAGACTGAACCTAAAACTGTTGCTATCATTTATGTTCAAGAATGTTCTATATTTTCCTCTAGGGGTTTTATGGTTTCTGGTCCTACGTTTAGGTCTTTATTCAGTTTTGCATTTATTTTATATATGGTGTGCTAAAATAATCTAATTTTATTCTTTTCCATGTAGCTGACCAGTTTTCCCAGTACCCCTTATTGAAAAGACGTGTTTTCTCCATATTTCCTGCTTCATCATAAATCAATTAAATAGAAGTGTGTGGGCTTATTTCTGGGATATCTATTCTATTCCGGTGATCTTTGTGTCTGTTTTTGCTCCGGTACGATTCTCTTTGATTACTGTCGCTTTGCAGTCTAATCTGAAGTCAAGGTGTGTGATGCCTCCAGCTCTGTTCTTTCTCAAGATTGTTTGGCTATTTGGGGTCTTTGTGTTTCTATACAAATTTTCAAATTACTTTTTCAAGTTCTGTGAAAATGCTTTGGTATTCTGATAGGGATTGCATTAAATCTGTAGGTTGTCTTTGGTAGTAAGTTTATTTTCACAGTATTAATTCTGCCATCCACACACATGCTATATTCTCCCCATCTTTTTCTGTTGCCTTCAACTTCTTTCACCAACGGCTGATAGATTTCTGAGTACATGTCTTTTACTGCTTAGGTGTGTTTGTTCCTAGGTATCTTATTCTTTTTGGTGTGATTGCATATGGTATTGTTTTCTTAATTTTTTTCTTTCTGACAGCTTTGAGTTTTGTTTTCTTCTTCTTTATCTAATTCCTTCAGGTGTAATGTTAGGTTGTTTATTTGATGTTTTTCTTGTTTCCTAACAATAAGCTTGTATCACTATAACTTCTCCCTGTGAACTGCGTTGGCTGTGTCCCATAGATTTTGGATCATTGTGTGTTCATTTTCATCTGTCTTGGGTATTTTTAGAATCCCTCTTTAATTTTTTCAGTGTTCCTTTCTTCTCCTTTTATTCTCTTCATCTGTGATGTGAGGACTATCTTTAATGTTATGTTTGGATTTCTTTCAGTTTTTTTAAATGTGTGTGTGTGTGTGTGTGTGTGTGTGTGCGTGCGCGTGTGTGTGATTATTGAAGTTGCTGAGCTCTTAATTTCACGTGGACACTAACAACCCTGCACTGTTACTCTGCTCCACCACAGTTACTGAATTGGACCTTATATTTTACATCTACTTGTCTTGTGTGTCCCTTACCTTCTTATTGTGAATATAGATGATTTTATTAGTATTTTCTTTCATCCTTCCTATTAGCTGTGTTCATGGTTGATTTACTACCTGTGTTGAATATTTGCCTTATCCAATGAGGTTTTTCCTTTAGTAAGTTTCCTTTCCTAATTTTTATGTTTCAGTCGTGGCCTTTTCTTTTTCACTTAGAAAAGCCCCTTTCAGATTTCTCATCCCGCTGGTTTGACGATGCTGAGCTCTTTTAGTTTTGTTTCTCTGTAAAACTTGAGATCTCACCACCAAATCTGAAGGAGAGCCTTGCTGGGTAGAGTATTTTTGGTTATAGGCTTTTCCCTTTCACGACTTTAAATATACCATGCCACTCCCTTCTGGCATGCAGAGGTTATCCTGAAAAGTCAGCTGATAACTTGATGCAAGTTCCCATGTTTGTAACTTGTTGCTTTTCCTTTGCTCCTTTTACTAGTGTCTTTTTCTCTTTATTTTGTTGCCAGATTAATGACAATGAGTCTTGGTGTGGTCCTCCTTGGCTTGATCCTGTTTGGGCCTTACTGTGTTTACTGGACTTGGATGTCTGTTTTCTTTCCCAGGTTATGGAACTTTTCAGCTCTTATGTCTTCAGGTATGTTCTACATTGCTTTCTCGTACCTTTTTGCTTCTGGGACCAGTATGATGCAAATATTAGTACACTTGATGTTGTGTCACACGTCTGTTCAACTTTCCTCATTGCATTTTAATCTATTGTTTTCCCGTTCATCCTCAGTGACCGCCCGTGCTCTGTCCTTCCGTTTTCGGATGCATTCCTCTGTATCATTTAGTCTACAGTAGTTTCCTTTTAGTGTATTTTTCATTTCAGTTACTGTATTCCTAATCTCTGTTTTGTTGTTCTTTAATGGTCTAACTCTTTCTAAAAACATTATAACTTCTTGCTCTGGATGTCCATTCTTCTGAGTTTTTTGATCATCTTTACAGTCATTACCTTGAACTCTTTGTTGAGGAGATTGGCTCTCTCCACTTCACTTAGATCTTCTTCTGAGTTCTTATCTTGTTCCTTCATTTGGATCGTGTTTCTGTATCACCTCATTTTTCTTAACTTGCTGTTTTTATTGCTCTGTATGTAGTAAGTTCATTTCGTTTCCTGACCTTGGAGAAGTGGCTTTTTGTAGGAGAGGTCTTATGTGTCCCAGCAACCCACTGTCCCCTGGTCACTAGAACTATATGTTCTAGGTGTACCCCCTATGTGGGCTGCTTGGGCTCTTCTGTTGTGGTGGGCTGACTACTGTGGATGGTCTGGTAGGCTTGGCTGCCCCCAGAGTGCTTGTTTGCCAGACCCTGCCTTGTGTGGAGGCTGTCTGTGCTACTTGCTGAGGCTAAATCGTGAGGCAGCTCGCTGAAAAACTCTGGGAGACACCAAATCTAGTGCTGGTTCACTTCTGGGTAGAATTGCAGTGCAGGTGGTATCAGGGCTAGTGCCCAGTCCCTGGTCCTGGGGCTATGCTGGCGACTGGGAGGAAGACCCAGGTCCCGAGTTCTGGCTGCAGGCCCCAGGAGTCGCAGAGTTGGTGTTGGATCACTGTCCCTGACACAGCTCTCTGCAGGGTCTGGGCTGTCCCTAGTCTTGTGTTGGCATTCTGACGGGCAGGGTCAGGACCCAGCTGAGCCCGTGGTTGCTTCTGGCCTGCAAGGGAGTGTTCTGGTCACACAGGCTGCTGGGCTGTGGTATTCCTGGGGCCGGTGTGTACCTGTTGGTGTACGAGGCCGATCCCACTGCTGGAGCAGGTTTGCGGTTGTGTAGGTCAAAGCTCCATCCAGTCCCTGGGCAGTAATCACCTGCCGACAGTGAGGCTGATTCCAAGGCCAGAGGAGGCTCACTGGTCAGAGGGGTCAGGGACTCTGGGGCTGGCGCCTGTCCACTGAGGTCTGGAGGCTGGTCCTTGGGCTTTTGGTGGCTGGGCCCATGTCCAGGGGCAGCTGTGCACTGAGGGTCTGAAGGCATCGTGTTCGCTGGTGGATGTGGCTATGCGCCTGCTCAGTTAGTTG
This sequence comes from Kogia breviceps, assembly GCF_026419965.1. Classification (NCBI taxonomy): domain Eukaryota; kingdom Metazoa; phylum Chordata; class Mammalia; order Artiodactyla; family Physeteridae; genus Kogia; species Kogia breviceps. Next base: position 115,255 of record NW_026711640.1, on the reverse strand, counting down.
CTTGGCCTGCAGCCCCCTAGTGCTTGTGTGTATAGTGTGGTGGAAATGGGTAAGGCTAGGTCCTGAGGCTAAATAGATAGAGGGAGGATTCTGAAATTTTGCTTGCTGGTGCCAGTGGCCGCGAGGTAGAATGAGCTCCCCCAGATGGCTGCTGCCAGTGTCCATGTCCCTGAGGCTGTGCTGTAAATGCCTCTTGCGTCTCTGGGAGACTCTCTAAGATCAGGGGGTAGGTGTAACGCAGGATCCTTGCAAATGACTGCTTCTGTTCTGATTCTCGGATCACGTGGGATTTTGTGAGCATCTTCTAAGAGTGGAATCTCTATTTCCCACAACCCTCTGGCTCTCTGGAAAATAAGCACTACTGGTGTTCAAAGCCCAACTTTCTAGGAACTCTTCTTCCCAGCACAGGATCCCTGGGCTCTCTGGGAGCCCCTCAGAAATTGTAATTATTCTCCCATGTGTGGGCCACCCCCAGGTGGTGTGGGTCTTGATGCTATTGAGATGTTGCCCTGTCCTTCCTGCCTTGCCGAGGGGCCTCTTATGTCTTTAGCTGTAAAACATCTTTCATGGTGAGTCCCGCTCTTTTCTTCAGTTGCTGCTCTGTAAACAATTGTGACTTTGGTGTGCGTCTGAGAGGCATCCAGCTCTGAGTTTCTGAATGCTACCATCTTGGACAGTCTCTCCACTTCATTCTTAAATCATATTATTTAATTTTTCTTAGTATCTTGTTTGATTCGTGACAGTTTGAAATTTATTATCACTCATGTTTACTTCGCCTGTTTTAAAAAATGGAATAGTGCATTCATTCAGTTTGAAATGAAGGTAGTGACCTGTGAATTTCCATACCTCAAAACTCAAGGATAGGACAAAAGCCTTTTCTACCTGTGTTACCCTCAAACTGTGCACCCCAGCCCAGCCTGGGGATTAACCTCTTGTACCCATGCTCACCTTCTGCTTTTGGACCGTAAACCATCACTGCATCTGTATGTGTGTTGACAACGTGAACTCTAGTCTTTCCAGTTTTTGTGTTTTGTTTTTTTGGTTTAGGGAATGGTCCTACTATGAATGTACATTTACTGGTCTGCTGAAGTTCATATATAAACCTGTCAAACACACATTACCAGAATTGGAATTGCTTGTATATACACTTTGCTAAATTTTAGAGACAATGCTAGAACAGAAGTAAATTGTATTTCAGGTCCCACAATATTCTCACACCATGAAAACCCTTCCCTTTTTCATATATCTGTGTGTAGTTTATCTTTATACCCATACTATATTTCCCAGAGATGGGTAAGTGTTATGTTTCTTGCCAGCACATTTACCGTATTGTTCAAAGTGAGGTGTTTACTGGTTTTAGCATGATCATATTTCCATGAACTCGCAAATACAAGATCTTCTCTCACACTGTCTTTTACTTCCTGCTGTTTTATATTGCCCTCCTAATTCTCAGTCCTGGTCTTTCTTTATGTTCTTCATCAACCTGGATAGGTTATACTATTTTCTCCTCTATTCAAGACCAACAGAATAGAATAGAACACCTAGAAATAAACCCTGATATATGGCCAAATGATTTTTGACAAGTTGCCAGACTTTTCAAAGTAAAAAGGATAGTATTTTCAACAAATGGTGCTGAGAAGTCTTGTTGTCAACGTGCAAAATAAGGAAGATGGACCCCTTACCTAACATCATATGCAAAAAATAATGAAAACGTATCAAGAAACTAAATATAAGACCTAATAAACTAAACAGTCTTAGAAGAAGACACAAGACAAGAGCTTCATGACATTGGATTTGGCAGTGTCTTCCTCAGTATGAAATGAAGGAACAACAAATGTACAGCTAACAAAAAATAAACAATTTGCAGTACATAATTAAAAAATAATGTGTATGAAAGAAATGTAAACAGAATAAAATGGCAACCCACAGATTCGGAGAAAATATTTGAAAGCCATCTATCTGACAAGAGATTTCTCTTCAGAATATACCAAGAACTTCTACAACTCAACAAAAAGCAAACACCCTGATTCAAAAATGGATAAAAGACTTGAATAGATGGTTCTTCAAAAAGATGTACAAACGACTAAGCACTTGAATAGATGCTCCATATCACTAAATGCGTGTTTATATATTTGTGTGCATGCATACACACACAAGCACACACACACACATACACAAGCAGAAAACAAGTATTGGTGAGGAAGTGAGGGAGTAGGAAGCATTGTGATGTGTCAGAGGGAATGTAGAATGATACAGCTGCTTTGCAAAAGAGTATGGCAGTTTTTCAGATATTGAAAAATAGAATTACTCCATGATCCAGGAATCTTACTCTGAGGTATACCCAAAGGAACTGAAATCAGGGTCTTAAATATTTGTACTCTAGTGTTTAGAGCAGTAATAATCAGAGTAACTAAAATATGAGAGCAACCTACGTGTTCATTCACTGGTTCCTGGATAAGCAAAGTGTGGTATACTCATAGAATACAATATTATTCAGTGTGAAGAAGGAAAAGATCTAGGAATGTGCTACAACATGGATGAATCTTGAGGACATTTAGCTTCCAAAAATGCCACTTTTGTGACTTTTAGTGAGTCATAACAATACAACTACTTATTTCAATTATATGGGGTACTTAGTGTAGTCAAAACCATAGATCTGGGAGGGTAATGATGCTTTTCATGTGTTTATGGAACAAAAAGGAAAGTTAGGTTTAAAAGATATAGAGTTACAGTTTTAAAACGTAGAAAAGAATTAGAAAGATAAATGGCGATGTTGATCGCCCGATAATATGAATGTATTTAATATTACTGAACGCTGCACTTTATAATAATTAACATGTTATATTTTATGTTATTTGATTTTACCAACATACAAAATTGGGAAAGAATGTAATACGAGGGAAGGGAGTGGACCTGGGATACAGCAGACAGTAATCAGATGGGCGAGACACTGCATACGTTGAAGGAGAAGAGCTGAGAGTCTTCATTACTCTGAGGGTGTATTAAATAGATATGTGTGGGTGTACTGCTATCCCCCGTGGGTTATCTTAAAGAGTCTTTAATAAAGTCCATAAGGCTTGCTGAGGCTTTTTTAAAAACTGGATAACCTAGGAGATAATTAAAGGGTGGTACTTAAGTCTATGTCTAGGTTGACAGATTTTGCAGGGAACACGAACCCGAGAACAGTGGAAGTCCTGAGAGTGTAAGTACATGGAAATTAGAAAAAAAATAAAGGGAATTAGGAAAACTTTGGACTTGGAAGGTCATGTATTAATGAGTCAGACCTGAGGTCTCTAAGGAGTTATATACACAGTTGCTATTTGGATTACTTGTTGATAAAGACCAGTGGAAAAACTAGAGTCGTTTCCAAGTGTAGGTAAGATATACTGAGAGGATGGAGGTGGAAAGTAGGGAGGCCCAGAGAAAAGTGGGAAGGTCATATTGGGCTACGGTGGTGGTAATATCCAGCAGAACAGATGCTAGGGGAGAGTATGGATTCATCTTTCTTCTTTCGATTCCCCACCTCATCCTTAATAATTCTTTGGGACTGTTTCATTGCTCTGTGACGCAGGTACAGAATTCGCGTGAGGAGACTACACCCTCAGTGTCCAGCTGTCTGAGGCCTCAGTGTGCTTCAAGTGATGGAGAACTCTTTCTTCTTTATGAGAAGAGTTAGTACCTCGTAGCTAAACTTAGGCTGGAGCTTATGCAATATTGATTCCGTTTTATATATACTGTTGGCATAGAGGTTCCTCCTCCTCTTTTCTTGACCATTCTGAAATGAATCTATATTTCTCAATATTTGGGTATATCAGATAAATACATTAAGGAAAGGAATCTTATATATTGCTCCCTGCATAGTTTGCTCTTTCTTGTTTCTCCTTTACCTTTACTAAATTAGCACAGGGAGAGACCTTGAAATGTTCTAATCAGGAGAGGTTAGAACATCATATTTCTAGAGAGGTTGGTTGGACAGAGCAGGGGTCCCAGTGAAAATCAAAGCTTCTGTTTCTACTTGGAAGTGTACCTGTATAGAGTAGAGGGCTCCAGGAAATATCCTGGAATATTCCAATGTCCCTGCAGGAGATCATTAAGCGAGGCAGGATGTGGTAGCAGATCAGGGTCCTATGACATGTTTGTCAGTCATCTGATGTGAGATTCTCAGAGCCAATCCCATATGGTAGGGCTGACTGCAGAGTGAGGCAGCACCTGTGAAAACCTTTGATCGCATGTTAAAGATGAAGCTCTGATTCTGGGGAGAATTCTGTTGCCTGACTGAATGTCACTCTTCGGTGGGGATGAGATTCTGTGCTTTTCTTCTCTTGATGACCACTGACTGAAAATCTTTAGAGGATCATGTCTAGAAAGCATTCTTGATTTAATTTCTTAAAGAAGAAAACATAGAAAACATTTTTATCCACTTCCAAATTGAGGATCAAGGGGAATGACATCAGCGAAAACGTCAGAGTCGGGAGCTCTGGCTTGTGTCCATCGCCAGAAACACGGACATACGTGGTCAAACCTGTCAGAATGATCTTTTCAACACATGTCAGTTTTCTTTTCTTTTCACCCTGTAGATTTATCTTTCATTGAAACTTAACTTACTACAGGATGTGGAGAATAAACAGGAAAGGTGAAACTGTATTTCCTGATGAACGAATCAGTAAGTCACATTAGCTGTTCTGAGCTATGTCTTACCCACCGTGACTGTAATTAAAACAAACAAACACTTTTTTTTTTGTTAAGTCAGTTCTGACATTTCCTCGTTAAAGACGAGGTAACAGATACGGACTTAGATCTCCCAGAATTGAGCAAACTTTTGATTGTACCTGTGCTGAATATATGAGCATGACCTGCTATAAATCTTCATGATACTGATTGCCACAACTGACAAATTCCCTTTTCCCACTCCTGATATGTTGCATGTAAGGAATGCACAGGTCACTAACCCCAGCTGGTCACAGGTAAACTCTGCCACATGGATTACTGCATGTTTTCCTGCCGGAAGACTACACATTCTTTTTTTTTTTTTTTTGGTGGTACGCGGGCCTCTCACTGCTGTGGCCTCTCCCGTTGCGGAGCACAGGCTCCGGACGCACCGGCCCAGCGGCCATGGCTCACGGGCCCAGCCGCTCCGCGGCATGTGGGATCTTCTCGGACCGGGGCACGAACCCGTGCCCCCTGCATCCGCAGGCAGATTCTCAACCACTGCGCCACCAGGGAAGCCCGACTACACATTCTTGAGTATCATGCCTGCAGAGTATCAGGACTCTTCTTTTTTCTGGATAATTTTATGAGAAAAATATAAATTGTATTTGCATATTCTTCATGTTTTTATTTATCAATTCTCTTTCAAGTCCTAAGTGCAGATATTAAAATGATTTCCAAGAGGGTGGTAAATAAGACAGCTACGTATATGCTCCAAAATTAGCAATAAAGCATAATACAATTGTAAATGCATTAATGTGTGATTAATATGTAGATATTTATGTAAAAGCAATTTTAGTAATGCTTTGTGGAGAGCTTCAGAATCTAGGTATTAAAATAAAAGAAGAAGGAGTTCTTGAAACTCTCAGGGAATTATAAGAATTCTTTGTGTCTATAAATATCAACCTGAAATAATGCATATTCTCAGAAATAAACTAAGCATAAAATTGTAGGAAGAAACTTCATGAAATGAAAGAGCGTGTGCTGGCCATACAAGAAAAATAATATTCTCAGAGAATAATGAACAGTGTGGAGTTCAGCAGAAGGGTAATACAGACTCAGGCAGTAAATCTTTGGAGACCCTAATTATGAGTTCCTGATATTTCATCTTTGGAGAGACAGTAGTCAGTCATTTGAAATATGATGTTATAAGATGACGTTAACATACTTAAATACTTTCGTTTAGAAATGACCACTTAGAACCAGAATAAATGAAAGAGATCACAAAAGTATGTTTTTGTTGATTTTTAAAGACCTCAGGTGAGTGCTGATAATTTAAAAATCCATGATGTCTTTCACTGCAAAGTAAAGAAACTGTTAGAGTGGAGCGATGACTGGACTGGATGTCAATATTCTGACATCGGCTGAGTGTGATTCGTGTTTGGTAATTGCAGTCATTGTTGCTTTTGTTGTGGTCATCCATTTACAATGCTTGGTGTCAGTTGATTTATCTGTTGTAAAAATAAAATACAGTCTGTGTGTGTAAAAAAACATACGTGATGTCTTGATAAAGTTGTATGGAATTTGAGATCCAGAAAAAAGCATTTATTTTCTGTAATGCTAGGATGCTAATTGGACATTTTTGCAAGAAAGGGATTTCAGGATGCAAAAATCTCATGTCTCTAAGGTGGGAAGTCAGTTCATTGTGGAACATTCTATTAAACTTGTGTGAGTGGAGAAATAATCCTTTGCAAGGAAGAGGTCTCGATTCCCTTTTTAATAGTTAGTGGTTTATAGTATACCGAATGAGGAAAATGGCTATTTCTGAACTTTAGAAAAAAAGAATATAGTTTTTCTGCGTTTATATTGAGAAGCTGATGTAGAATATCCAAAATTCTTTATTTTGAAAAACAATGTAATTAATTTGACATAATTCATATATATTGAACCTGTGGTACACACACACAATAAAACTTACATTCAAAAAATGTTTTGCACTTAAGAAATATTTTCTAGTGTAGTCAATTTACAATGTTGTGGGTTTTTTAATACATGTTTATTGGAGTATAATTGCTTTCTAACACTGTATTACTTTGTGCTTTACAACAAAGTGAATCACCTATAGGTATACGTATATTCCCCTTATCCCCCCTCTTGAGCCTCCCTCCACCCTCCCTATCCCACCCCTCTGGGGGTCATAAAGCACCGAGCTGATCTCCCTGGCTATGTGGCCGCTTACCACTAGCTCTTTTACATTTGGTAATGTATATATGTCAGTGCTACTCTCTCACTACGTCCCTGTCTCCCCTTCCACCCTGTGTCCTTAAGTCCGTTCTCTACATCTGTGCCTCTAGTCCTGTCCTATCACTAGGTTCGTCAGTACCATTTTTCTACATTCCATATATATGTGTTCATGTATGGTATTTGCTTTTCTCTTTCTAACTTACTTCACTCTGTATGACAGACTCTAGGTCCAACGACCTCACTACAAATAACTAAATTTTGTTCCTTTTTATGGCTGAGTAATATTCCATTATATATATGGGCTACATCTTCTTTATATATTCATCCATCAGTGGACATTTAGGTTGCTTCTATATCCTGGCTATTGTAAACAGTGCTACAGTGAACATTGTGGTACATGTATCTTTTTTTTTTTTTTTGTGGTACGCGGGCCTCTCACTGTTGTGGCCTCTCCCATTGCAGAGCGCAGGCTCCGGACGCGCAGGCTCAGCGGCCATGGCTCACGGGCCCAGCCGCTCTGCGGCATGTGGGATCTTCCCGGACCGGGGCACGAAGCCGTGTCCCCTGCATCGGCAGGTGGATTCTCAACCACTGCGCCACCAGGGAAGCCCCATGTATCTTCTTGAATTATGGTTTTCTCCAGGTATATGCCCAGTAGCGGGATTGCTGGGTCATATGATAGTTCTATTTTTAGCTTTTAAGGAACCTCCATACTGTTCTCCATAGTGACTGTATCAGTTTACATTCCCACCAACAGTGCAGGAGGGTTCCCTTTTCTCCACCCCCTCTGCAGCCTTTATACATTGTTGTATTAATTTCTGTATAATTAATTAATTATAATTAATTATATATACATATAATTAATATATATATTCTTTTCCATTATGGTTTAACACAGGATATTGAATATAGTTTCCTCTGCTATACAGTAGGTCTTTGTGGGTTGTCCATCCTATGTAGAATAGTTTGCTTCTGCTATTCCAAAACTCCCAATCTTTCCTTCGCTCTCTCCTTGGCAACCACAACTCTGTTTTCTGTATCTGTGTGTTTGTTTCTGTTTCACTGACATATTCATTTGTGTCCTGTTTTCGATCCCACATATAAGTGATATTATATGCTACTTGTCTTTCTGTTTCTGACTTACTTCACTTAGTATCATTATCTCTAGGTCCATCCATGTTGCTGCAAATGCCATTATTTCATTCTTTTTATGTCTGAGTAATATCTGTTGTATATGTATGCCACACCTTCTTTATACATTCATTTTTCAATGAGCATTTAAGTTGTTTCCAAGTCTTGGCTATTATAAATAGTGCTGCTATGAACATAGGGTTTCATGTGTCTTTTTGAATTATAGTTTTGTCTGGATATATGTCCACAAGTGAGATTGCTAGATCATATGGCAACTCTCTTTATAGCATTTTTGAGGAACCTCCATACCGTTTTCCATAGTGGGTGCACCTACTTACATGGCCACCAACAGTGTAGAAGGGTTCCTTTTTCTCCATATCCCCTCCAGCATTTGTTAATTGTAGATTTTTTTAATGATGGCCATTCTGATCTGTGTGAAGTGATACCTCATTGTAATTTGGATTTGCATTTCTCTAATCATTAGTGATGATGAGCATCTTTTCATGTGCCTGTTGGCTCTACTTATGTCTTCTTTGGAGAAATGTTTATTTAGGTCTTCTACCCATTTTTCCACTGAGTTATTTGTTATTTTGTTGTTGAGTCGTATGAGCTGTTTGTATAGTTTGGAAATTAAGCCCTTGTCAGTCTCATCATTTGCTAATATTTTCTCCCAGTCCATAGGGTGTATTTTCATTTTGATTATGGTTTCCTTTGCTGTGCAACAGCTTATAAGTTTGGTTAGTTCTTGTTTCTTTTTTGATTTTACAGTAAGTCTCCTCCATATGAACAAGTTCTGTTCCAAGAGTGCGTTTGTAAGTCCAATTTGTTTGTAAGTCCCACAAAGTTAGCCTAGGTACCCAACTTACACAGTCGGCTCTATGGTATTGTACCGTAATATGTTTATAATACTTTCCATGCAAACAATACATAAAAAACAAACACAAAAATAAAGAAAATGTTTTTAATCTGATAGTACAGTAAGTAGAAAAGTACAGTAGTACAGTACGACAGCTTTGATACTGGGGCTGGCATGGAGGGAAGAGGCAAGAAGAGTTACTGACTGGAGGAGGCAGAGGAGGTGGGAGAAGGTAGAGGTGGAGGATTATCAGCAGTAGGAGACAGAGGGCAAGCTGCCATTTCACTCACGCCTGACATTGATGGCAGAGGTTCTGGTTCCTTGCTGGATTTCATTCTATCTACCCTCTTGAAAAAATGATCCATTGATGTCTGGGTAGTAGTTCCTTTTTTCTCATCATAGGTGACAAGGTAGCGTAGCACTGGATTGCATTCTGAATGGTTGCCACCTTTGGGTACCATTCTAGGTTCGGGTCCTATACCTCAAAAACGAACAGTGCTTCCTCAAATAAAGAAGATTCCGTTGCCATTCTCTGTGTCGTGAATCTCTTCAGTTCTTCTGTTACCTCGTCTTCCTCCTGTCCCTCTTCATCCTTTCTCTGGACCTCCAATTCCATCAGCAAGCTCCTCATGTTGCACAGCAAGGAGTTCAATGAAGTCGTCCTCTTGCAGATCTAGCTGCAGCTTCTCTCTGTGGGTCACTACGTTGCTGAAGACCTCTTCAGACTTCTGATCTACCTTCTCAAATCCACAAAAATCACGAACAAACTGTGGGCAAAGTTTCTTCCAAACTCCATCCACGGTGCCCACCATACCCTCACACCGTGCAAAGTCAGTGTTTTTTATGGTCTTGTGGATGTTATAGTCCTTCCAAAGTTGTCCCTAGGTTGTTCCTGATTTGTCACTTACCTTCACTGCCTGACAAAAAGTGGGACATAAGTAATATTTCTTGAAAGTCACTTTAACTCCCTGGTCCATAGGTTGAATGAGCAATGTAGTATTCGGTGGCAGATGCACTACTTTGACGTTGAGATGAAAGTCATTCGTGGATGGGGGATGGCCCAGAGCATTGTTGAGCAGCAAAAGAATGTTTTGCTGGAATGTCCTTCTCCAAGCGATATTTCTCTACATCTGGGATAAAGTGGTGGTAAAAGCAGTCCTGGAACGTGGCCTGTGCAATCCAGGATTTAGGGTTATGCTTCCACACAACAGGAAGAGAGCCCTTGGCTATGTTTTTAAGGGTTCTTGGGTTCTCTGAATGATAAACTAAGAGAGGCTTCAGCTTCAATTCACCAGAAGCATTGCCACGAAACAACAGTTAGCCTATCCTTTGCTGTTTTACAGCCCGGCATCAACTTTTCCTCCTTACTGATGTAATTTTGGTCTGGCATCTTCCAGTACAGTTGTGTCTCATACACATTAAAAACCTGGTCGGGTAAATACACACCATCATCAATCATTTCTTAAAGTGTTTCCGGAAGTTCCTGGACATCTACCCTATATGCACTTGCTGCCTCTCCACTTACTTTTACATTGTGAAATTTGGCTCTAGCCTTGAACCGATGAAACCAGCCATGGCTGACATTAAAAGATGTGCCCTCTGATTCTTTTCCGTGTTTCTTCAAGTCTTCATAAAGGCCTTTAGCTTTCTCTTGAATCAGCATTAAGCTGAGCAGGACTCAGCGCTGATGTTGGTCTTGCATCTGCACACTGAGAAGTTTCTCCATCTCCTCCACCACTTTTCCATGCTTCTTCGATATTTTGTCAACATCGTCAGCACAGCAGACTTCACATGTTCCAAGATCTTGTCCTTGGTCTTTAGATTTGTGCCAGTGATTGAATGATTCATGTTATAAGAATGAGCGATGTCTAACATCTTTTTGCCTCGATCCACTCTCTCAATTACTTTCACTTTTCTTTCCATCATTATCGCTTGGCGCTTCTTAACAGTACCAGCTACATCACCACTGCTTTTACACTTGCCTCCAGACATCTTGGCCTTGAAATAAAGGTACTGTACTACTGTACTCTATAATACAGTACTGTAAAGCACACAAAAGCACAACCACTTATAGAGGATGCATGCACGTGACAATGTATGCCAGATACACAAACTAACTTACATGATTTGACACGCGAATGGACGTTTGCATCTTTGAAAGTTTTCAACTTGAAAGTTTGTATGTAGGTGACACTGTATTTCTGCTGCCTCGGGAGAACTACCTAGGAAAACTGTGGTATGATTTACGTCAGAGAATGTTTTGCTTATGTTCTCTTCTAGGAGTTTGAAGGTGTCTTATCTTATATTTAAGCATATAAGCCGTTTGGAGTTGATTTTTGTGTATGCTGTGAGGGTATGTTCTGACTTCACTGATTTGCATATGGCTGTCCAACTTTCAAAACACCACTTGCTGAAGAGACTATCTTTTCTCCACTGTATATTCTTGCCTCCTTTGTCGAAGGTTAATTGACCATAGGTGTGTGGGTTTATTTCTGGGATCTCTATTCCATTCCATTGATCCATGTATCTATTTCTGTGGCAATACCATGCGGCTTTGATTACTTTAACTTTGTAGTATTGTCTGAAATTTAGGAGGGTTATGCCTCCTGCTTTGTTCTTTTTCCTCAGGATTGTGTTGACAGTTCTGACTTTTTATGGTTCCAGATATATTTTAGGATTATTCTAGTTCTGGGGGAAATGTCATGGGTATTTTGATAGGGATCACATTAAATCTGTAGATTGCTTTGGGTAATATAGCCATTTTAACAGTATTAATTCTTCCCATCCAAGAGCATGGGATGTCTTTCCATTTCTTTGAATCATCTTCAGTTTCCTTTACTAATGTTTTGTAGTTTTCAGCATATAAATCTTTCACCTCCTTGATGAGAGTTTTATTCGTAAGTCTTTTATTTTTTTTGATGCCATTTAAAAAAGGGATTGTTTGTTCACATTTCCTTTCTGATATTTCATTGTTAGTGTAAAGAAATGCAACCAGGGACTTCCCTGGTGTCTCCATGGTTGAGAATCTGCCTGCAAATACAGGGGACATGGGTTTGAGCCCTGGTGCAGGAAGATCTCACATGCCGTGGAGAAACTAAACCTGTGTGCCACAGCTACTTAGCCTGCACACTAGAGCCCGTGAGCCACAAATACTGAGCCCGTGTGTCACAACTACTTATGCCCGCATGCCTAGAGCCCATGCTCTGCAACAAGAGAAGCCACTGCAATGAGAAGCCTGTGCACCACAATGAAGACTAGTCCCCAGTGGCCACAACTAGCAAAAACCTGTGCACAGCAATGAAGATCCAATGCAGCCAAAATAAATTAACAAAAAAGAAAAACAAGAAATGCAACCAATTTATGTATGTTAATCTTGTATCCTGCTACTTTGCTATATTTGTTTATCAATTCTAGTAGGTTTTGGGTGGAATTTTTAGGATTTCCTTTATATATATTATCATGTCATCTGCAAATGATGACAAATTTACCTCTTCCCTTCCAATTTGGTTAGAGTTTTTTCTTTTTTCTGTCTGATTGTTGTGGCTAGGACTTCCAGTACTATGTTGAAGAGAAGAGGTGAGAGTGGGAATCCTTGTCTTGTTCCGGATTTTAGCGGGAAGGCTTTCACCTTAGGAACATTGAGTATTATATTGCCTGTGGGCTTGTCATAAATAGCTTCTATTATGTTGAGATATGTTTCCTCTATACCCACTTTGGTGAGTGTTTTTATGATGAATGGATACTGAAGTTTTTCAAATGCTTTTTCGGCATCTATTGAGATGATCTTTTTTTTGTTTTTTTCCTTTGTTGATGGGGTGTATCATGTTGATTGATTTGCCTATGTTGAAACAACTTTGTGACACTGGGGTGAATCAAATTTGGTCATGGTGTATGATCCTCTTATGTGTTGTCAGATTCAGTTTTCTAATATTCAGATGAGAATTTTTGCATCTAAATTTATCGAAGATATTGGCCTGCAATTTTCTTTTTTGATAGTGTCTTTCTCTGTGCTTTTTTTTGGAAAGTCTTTATTGAATTTGTTCCAATATTGCTACTGTTTTGTTTTGGTTTGTTGTTTGTGAGGCATGTGGGATCTCAGCTCCACCACCAGGGATTGTACTCACACCCCCTGCACTGGAAGGTGAAATCTTAACTGCTGGACCACCAGAAAAGTCCTCATCTGTTTTTTGTTTGTTTGTTTTAGTCAATTTCTTTCTTTATTTTTGGATGCATTGGGTGTTCGTTGCTGTGCACGGGCTCTCTCTAGTTGTGGTGAGCAGGGGCTACTCTTCATTGTGGTGTGCAGGCTGTTCATTTCGGTGGCTTCTTTTTTTGCAGAGCATGGGCTCTAGGTGTGCAGGCTTCAGCAGTTGTGGCTATCAATCTCAGTAATTGTGGCTCATGGGATGTAGAGTGCAGGCACAGTCGTTGTGGCACACAGGCTTAGTTGTCCCATGGCATGTGGGATCTTCCCAGACCAGGGCTCGAACCGATGTCCCCTGCATTGGCAGATGGATTCTTAACCACTGTGCCACCAGAGAAGTCACCCCACCTGTTTTTGATATCAAGGTGATGATGGCTTCATAGAATGTCTTTGGAAGTATCCCTTACTCTTCAATCGTTTTGAAGAGTTTGAGAAGAATTAGTGTAAGTTCTTTTTTGTATATTTGGTAGAATTTGTCTGTGAAATCATCTGATCCTGGACTTTTGTTGGTAAGGAGTTTTTTAAAATTACAGATTCTATTTTGCTTTTAGTGATCAGTATGTTCAAGTTATCTATTTCTTCTTGATTCAGTTTTGTTTGGCTGTAAAAAACCAACATATATTTTAACGTAATTTTAGCAACTAAATACTTACCATGTATTAGACCACAAAAGAGTGAAGAAAACAATATTAAAACAGTTTTTCAAATAGAAAAAGTATTGAAATATTTTTAAGAAATTGGGATAATAATGCTAATTACAATAATGACAAATTGTTCTGAACTTAAAGACTACTTTATTGGGCTTCCCTGGTAACGCAGTGGTTGCGAGTCTGCCTGCCGATGCCTGAGACACGGGTTCATGCCCTGGTCTGGGAGGATCCCACATGCCATGGAGCGGCTGGGCCCGTGAGCCATGGCCGCTGAGCCTGCGCGTCCGGAGCCTGTGCTCCGCAACGGGAGAGGCCACAACAGTAAGAGGCCCGCCTACCACACACAAAAAAAGACTATCTAAGATGCTTATTATATGCTTATTATAAGCATGATATTATATGCTTATATATTATATATGCTTATTATATGCTTATTATATTCTTATTATAGGCATGATATATGCTTATTGTTTTATTGTTTTAAAATACATGGAATGTTTTCTCCTTTCTAATGTAATTCTTTTATTTTACCTGTATATTGTGAAAAAATGTAGTTGCACATAATATAAAAATTATACTTTAATAGGAGATATTAATCCGTTTACAGTTACTATAGTACTGAAAACACTTAGGTTTAGAGTTACCATGTTATTGAGTGCTCTTATTTATTTATTTATTTAAAAATATTTAATTTGGGGGGGGCATAAATTATTTATTTATTTTTATCATCTTTATTGGACTATAATTGCTTTACAGTGGTGTGTTAGTTTCTGCTTTATAACAAAGTGAACAAGCTCTACATATACATATATCCCCTTATCTCCTCCCTCTTGCGTCTCCCTCCCACCCTCCGTATCCCACCGTCTAAGTGGTCACAAAGTACTGAGCTGATCTCCCTGTGCTATGCAGCTGTTTCCTACTAGTTATCTGTTTTACATTTGGTAGTATATATAAGTCCATGTCACTCTCTCACTTCGTCAAGGCTTACCCTTCCCCCTCCCCATGTCCTCAAGTCCATTCTCTATGTCTGCGTCTTTATTCCTGTCCTGCCCCTAGGTTCTTCCCAACCATTTTCTTTCTTTTTTTTTTAGATTCCATATATATGTGTTAGCATACAGTATTTGTTTTTCTCTTTCTGACTTACTGCACTCTGTATGACAGACTCTAGGTCCATCCACCTCAGTACAAATAACTCAATTACATTTCTTTTTATGGCTGAGTAATATTCCATTTTATATTGAAGATGTGCAACATCTTCTTGATCCATTCATCAGTTGATGGACACTTAGATTGCTTCCATGTGCTGGCTATTGCAAATAGAGCTCCAGTGAACATTATGGAACATGACTCTTTTTGAATGATGGTATTCTCTAGGTGTATGCCCAGTACTGGGATTGCTGTATCATATGGTAGTTCTATTTTTAGGTTTTTAAAGAACCTCCATACTATTCTTGAGAGTGGGTGTATCAATTTACACTCCCACCAACGGGGCAAGAGGGTTCTATTTTCTCCACACCTCTGCAGCATTTATTGTTTCTAGATTTTTGGATGATGACCATTCTTACCTGTGTGTGGTGATACCTCATTGTAATTTTGATTTGCATTTCTCTGATGATCAGTGATGTTGAGCATTCTTTCATGTGTTTGTTGGCAATCTGTATAACTTCTTTGGAGAAATGTCTATTTAGGTCTTCTGCCCATTTATGGATTGGGTTGTTTGTTTTTTTGATATTGATCTGCACGGGCTGCTTGTAAAGTTTGGAGATTAATCCTTTGTCAGTTGCTTCATTGGAAAATATTTTCTCTCATTCTGAGGGTTGTCTTTTCATCTTGTTTACGTTTTCCTTTGTTGTGCAAAAGCTTTTAAGTCTCATTAGGTCTCATTTGTTTATTTTTGTTTTTATTTCCATTTCTCTAGGAGGTGGGTCAAAAAGGATCTTGCTGTGATTGATGTCATAGAGTGTTCTGCCTATGTTTTTTCCTCTAAGAGTTTTATAGTGTCTGGGCTTACATTTAGGTCTTTAATCCATTTTGAATTTATTTTTGTGTATGGTGTTAGGGAGTCTTCTAATTTCATTCTTTTACCTGTAGATGTCCAGTTTGCCCAGCACCACTTACTGAAGAGGCCATGATTTCTCCATTGTATATTCTTGTCTCCTTTATCAAAACTAAAGTGACCATATGTGCATAGGTTTATCTCTGGGTTTTCTCTCCTGTTCCATTGATCTATATTTCTGTTTTTGTGCCACTACCATACTGTCTTGACTACTGTAGCTTTGTAGTATTGTCTGACGTCAGGGAGCCTGATTTTTCTAGCTCTGTTCTTCTTCTCAAGATTGCTTTGGCTGTTCAGAGTCTTTTGTGTTTCCATACAAATTGTGAATTTTTTTTGTTCCAGTTGTCTGAAAAATGCCATTGGTACTTTGATATGGATTGCATTGAATCTGTAGGTTGCTTTGGGTAGTATAGTCATTTTCACTATGTTGATTCTTCCAATCCAAGAACATGGTATATCTCTCTATCTGTTTGTGTCATCTTTGATTTCTTTCCTCAGTGTCTTATAGTTTGTTGAGTAAACGTCTTTTGTCTCCTTAGGTAGGTTTATTCCTAGGTATTTTATTCTTTTTGTTGCAGTGGTAAATGGGAGTGTTTCCCTAATTTCTCTTTCAGATTTTTCATTTTAGTGTATAGGAATGAAAGAGATATGTGTACGTTAATTTTGTATGCTGCAACCTTACCAGATTGATTGATTAAGTCTAGTAGGTTTCTGGTAGCATCTTTAGGATTCTCTATGTATAGTATCATGTCATCTGCAAACAGTGAGAGCTTAACTTCTTATTTTCTGATTTGGATTCCTTTTATTTCCTTTTCTTCTCTGGTTGCTGTAGCTAAAAATTCCAGAAGTGTGTTGAATCATAGTGGTGAGAGTGGGCAACCTTGTCTTGCTTCTAATATTGGTGGAAATGGTTTCACTTTTTCACCATTGAGAATGATGTTGGCTGTGGGTTTGTCATATATGGCTTTTATTATGTTAAGGAAAGTTCCCTCTATGCCTACTTTCTTGGGTTTTTAAAAAATCATAAATGGTTATTTAATATTGTCAGAAGAATTTTCTGCATCTATTGAGATGATCATATGGTTTTTATCCTTCAGTTTTTTAGTATGGTGTATCACATTGATTTGCATATATTGAAGAATCCTTGCATCCCTTGGATAAACCCCACTTGATCTTGGTGTATGATCCTTTTAATGCTCTGTTGATTTCTGTTTGCTAGTATTTTGGTGTGGATTTTTCCATCTATGTTAATCAGTGATATTGACCTGTAGTTTTCTTTCTTTGTGACATCTTTGTCTGGTTTTGGTATCAGGGAGATGGTGGTCTCATAGAATAAGTTTGGGAGAGATCCTCCCTCTGCTCTATTTTGGAAGAGTTTGAGAAGGATAGGTGTTAACTCTTCTCTAAATGTTTGATGGAATTTGCATGTGAAGCCATCTGGTCCTGGGCTTTTGTTTGTTGGAATATTTATAATCACAGTCTCAATTTCAGTGCTTGGGATTGGTTTGTTTATAGTTTCTATTTCTTCCTGGTTCAGTCTTGGAAGGCTGTGCTTTTCTAAGAATTTGTCCATTTCTTCCAGGTTGTCCATTTTATTGGCCTATAGTTGCTTGCAGTAATCTCTCATGATCCTTTGTATTTCTGCAGTGTCAGTTGTTACTTCTCCTTTTTCATTTGTAATTCTATTGATTTGAGTCCTGTCCCTTCTTTTCTTGATGAGTCTGGCTAATGGTTTATCAATTTTGTCTATCTTCTCAGGGAACCAGCTTTTAGTTTGTTTGATCTTTGCTGTTGTTTCCTTCATTTATTTTTCATTTATTTCTGATATGATCTTTATGATTTCTTTCCTCTGCTGACTTTGTTTTTTTTTTTTTCTTTCTTTCTCTAATTGCTTTAGGTGTAAGGTTAGCTTGTTTATTTGAGATGTTTCTTGTTTCTTGAGGTAGGATTTTATTGCTATAAACTTCCCTCTTAGAACTCCTTTTGCTGCATCCCATAGGTTTTGGGTCTTCATGTTTTCATTGTCATTTGTTTCTAGGTATTTTTAAATTTCCTCTTTGATTTCATCAGTGATGCCTTGGTTATTAAGTAGAGTATTTTTTAGCGTCCATGTGTTTGTATTTTTTACAGATTTTTTTTCCTGTAATTGATATCTAGTCTGATAGCATTGTGGTTGGAAAAGATACTTGATAATGATTTCAATTTTCTTAAATTTACCAAGGCTTGATTTGTGACCCAAGATATGATCTATCCTGGAGAATGTTCCACGAGCCCTTGAGAAAAAGTGTATTCTGTTGTTTTTGGATGGAATGTCCTGTGAGTATCAATTAAGTCCATCTTGTTTAATGTATCATTTTAAAGCTTGTGTTTCTTTATTTATTTTCATTTTGGATGATCTGTTCATTGGTGAAAGAGGGGTGCTAAAGTCCCCTACTATGATTGTGTTACTGTCGATTTCCCCTTTTATGGCTGTTAGCATTTGCCTTATGTATTAAGTTGCTCCTATGTTGGGTGCATAAGTATATAGAATTGTTATATCTTTTTCTTGGATTGATCCCTTGATGATATGTAGTGTCCTTCTTTGTTTCCTGTAATAGTCTTTATTTTAAAGTCTTTTTTGTCGGATATGAGAATTGCTACTCTAGCTTTCTTTTGATTTCCATTTGCATGGATTATCTTATTCCATCCCCTAACTTTCAGTCTGCATGTGTCCCCAGGTCTCAAGTGGGTCTCTTGTAGACCACATATATACCAGTTATGTTTTTGGATCCATTCAGCCAGTCTATGTCTTTTGGTTGGAGCATTTAATCCATTTACATTTAAGGTAATTATTGATATGTATGTTCTTATGACCATTTTCTTAATTGTCTTGGGTTTGTTATTGTAGGTCTTTTCCTTCTCTTGTGTTTCCTGCCTAGAGAATTTCCTTTAGCATTTCTTGTAAAGCTGGTTTGGTGGTGCTAAATTCTCTTAGTTTTTGCTTGTCTGTAAAGATTTTAATTTCTCTGTCAAATCTGAATGAGATCTTTGCTGGTTCGAGTAATCTTGGTTGTAGCTTTTCCCCTTTCATCACTTTAAATATGTCCTGCCAGTCCCTTCTGGCTTGCAGAGTTTCTGCTGAAAGATCATCTGTTAACCTTACGGGGATTCCCTTGTATGTTATTTGTTGTTTTTCCCTTGCTGCTTTTAATATTTTTTCTTTGTTATTTAATTTTTGATAGTTTGATTAATATATGTTTTGGCATGTTTCTCCTTGGGTTTATCTTGTATGGGACTCTCTGCACTTCCCGGACTTGATTAATGATTCCCTTTCCCATATTAGGGAACTTTTCAACAAAAATCTCTTCAAATATTTTCTCAGTCTCTTTCTTTTTCTCTTCTACTTCTGGGACCCTGATATTCGAATGTTGGTGTGTTTAATGTGGTCCCAGAAGTGTCTCAGATTGTCCTCAATTCTTTTCATTCTTTTTTCTTTATTCTGCTCTGCAGTAGTTATTTCCACTATTTTATCTTCCAGGTCATTTATCCATTCTTCTGCCTCAGTTATTCTGCTATTGTTTCCTTCTTGAGAATTTTAAATTCCATTTATTGTGTTGTTCATCATTGTTTGTTTGCTCTTTAGTTCTTCTAGGTCCTTGTGAAATGTTTCTTGTATATTCTCCATTCCAGTTCCAAGATTTGGGATCATCTTTACTATCATTACTCTGAATTCTTTTTCAGGTAGACTGCCTGTTTTCTCTACATTTGTTTGGTCCGGTGAGTTTTTACCTTGTTCCTTCATCTGCTGTGTGTTTCTCTGTCTTCTCATTTGGCTTTGGGGACTGTGTTTGGGGTCACCTTTTTGCAGGCTGCAGATTCGTAATTCCCATTGTTTTGGTGTCTGCCTCCAGTGACTAAGGTTGGTTCAGTGGGTTGTGCAGGCTTTCTGGTGGAGGGGACTGGTGCCTGTGTTCTGGTGGGTATGTCTGGATCTTGTCCTTCTGGTGGGCAATTCTGCATCCGGTGGTGTGTTTTGGGGTGTCTGTGGCCTTATTATGATTTTAGTCAGCCCCTTTGCTAATGGGTGGGCCTGCATTCCTGTCTTGCTAGTTGTTTGGCATGGGATGTCCGGCACCATATCTTGCTGGTCTCTGACTGGAGCCAGGTCTCAGCATGGAGACGGATATCTCTGGGAGAGTTTTCATCGTTTGATATTATAAGGTGCTGGAGGTCTCTGGTAGATAAATGTCCTGAACTTGGCTCTCTCACCTCAGAGGCACAGGCCTGACACATGGCCGGAGCAGCAAGATCCTGTCAGCCACACGGCTGGGGGTGAGAGCAAGAGGTAGCTTTGGTACATCTCAAAGACCACCAATGGGATTCACTGACCATTTTCTCCCCAGACGTGAAGAAAACAAAATTCAGTCTTCGTCTAGTCAGCCACTTTGGTAGCCAGCCTCCAAGATGGCCCTAATTATCCCCTAATTATCTCCCAGTCTTCATCTACCTGTGTGTCTCCTCACACTTGAAAAAAGCTCACTGTTTAACTAATAAGAAATTGCAGAAATGACAAAGTGCAGTTTCCAAGTTTATCAAAGGCATTGCAGCTTCTGCTTTGGTTTCTGCTAGATCACTCATCCTGGGGTAATCCAGCTTCCATGTCATGAGGACACTCAAGCAGCCCTAAGGAGAGATCCATGTGTCAAGGAACTGAGGCCTCTTACTTACAACCATGTGAGTGAGTCATCTCAGAAGTCAAAAGATTTAATTTTATTTATTTTTTGTTGCATTGGGTCTTCGTTGCTGCACAAGGTTTCTCTAGTTGTGTCACACAGGGGTTACTCATCGTTGCGGCGCACGGGTTTCTCCTTGCAGTGGTTTCTCTTGTTGTGGAGTATGGACTCTAGGTGCATGGGCTTCGTAATTGTGTCATTCAGGCTCAATAGTTATTGCTTGCAGGCTCTAGAGTGCAGGCTCAGTAGTTGTAGTGCACGGGCTTAGTTGTTCCATGGCATGTGGGATCTTCCCAGACAGGGCTCAAACCTGTGTCCCCTTTATTGGTATGGAGATTCTTAACCACTGTGCCACCAGGGAAGCCCCTGGTAACTAGTTCTTGAACTTTTCAGCCTCAGCAATTATGAGAAAACAAAAATATTCTGTTGTTTATAAAATACCAAGTCTCTCGTATTTTGTTTTAGCAGTGAAGGGGCTGGCTGAGGAGTAATATCTGTGAGCTTGAAGACATATCAAGAGAAACCTTTAAATCTCAAAAGAAAAAATGGGCAGGAAAGAAATCAGCAGAACAGAGTAATCAATAATTGTGAAACAGTGAAAATGCTGTGACCTATACATAATGGATATAGCAGGAGGAAAATAAAGGTAACAAAGAACAGAAAGAATTTTTTTAAATGACTGAGAATCTCCCCAAATTAATGTCTCACACTAAATCCATAACATCCAAACTTAGAGAAACATATGAATAGTAAAGAAAATTGACCAATATCTCTCAGGACCATCAATGCAAAAATCGTCAACAAAATATTAACAAATCAAATCCAACAATATTTTGAGAGAATTTTATATCATGAATGAGAAGGAATAATCCCAGTTATGCAAGGCTTGTTCAACATTCTGAAATCAAATAATTATATTCATCATATCAACACCCTAAAGACAATCATTAACATATCACTAGATTCAGAAGACCTTTGAAAAAGCCTAAAACCCATTCTTCATAAAAACTCTTAGTTAAAGAAATAGACTGGAAGTTTCTCAAGTTGATAATAAAGATCTACAGGAAACTTTGATCTTACCTCATGATTAATGGTTAAAAACATGAAGCTTTGTCACTAAGTTCAGGTAAAAACAAGGATGTCCCCTTTCATGACTCCTTTTCCATATTTTACTCCAAGTCCTTACTAATGCAATAAGGCATAAAAAGAAATAAAACAGTACAGATTGGTTAGAAAAAAATGAAAGCAGCCTAAATAAAATGTGGACCATTATACTTTATGGGCACCTCACCAAAGAAAATAGACACCATGCATATAAGTATACAGAAGAATAATCCAGATTACATGCTGCCATAAAAAAGCAAATTAAAAATACAATTACATACCACTATGTAACACTTAGAATGGCTAAAATGTGTACAATGACAAGGACAAATTCTGTAGCGGATGTGGAACATTAGGAAATGACATTTGTTATTGGTGGAAATGAAAAATAATGCAGCTACTTTGGTAGTCTGATTGACACTTGCTATAATATTGAACATTCCATTACTGTACAATCCAGCAAGTGTTCTCATGGATATTAACTGAAAGTAGTTTAAAACATACTTCCAGATGAAAACCTGCATATGGATATTTATAGCACCTAATTCAATATTGCCAAAATGTGAATGAAACTAAGGTGTCCTCCAATAGGTGAATGAAATGATATAGTATTAATATATACTGGGAATGGGATAATATTGAGCACTAAGAAAGTAAGCTATCAAGCCATAAAAATATATGGGAATTCTTTTTTTCTTTTGAAATGAGGTGATTTTCTTTATTTTGTAATTTAAATTTTATTGGAGTATAGTTGATTTACAATGTTGTGTTCATTTCAGCTGCACAGAAAGTGATTCAGTTACACATATGCATATATTCATTCTTTTTCAGAGTCTTTTCTGATAAAGATATTCCCAGAATATTGAGTAGAGTTGCCTGTGCTATACAGTAGGTCCTTGTTGCTTACCTATATTATATAGAGTAGTATTCATATGTTTACCCCAAGTTCTTGATTTACCCCTCCCCCCACCTTTCCCCTTTGGTAACCATAAGTTTGTTTTCCAAGTCTGTGAGTCTGCCTCTGTTTTGTAAGTTAGTTCATTTGTATCAATTTTTAGTTTCCACCTAGAAGTGATATCATACAATATTTGTCTTACTCTGTCTGACTCACTTCACTTAGTACAATCATCTCTAGGTCCATCCATGTTACTGCAATTGACATTATTTTCTTCTATTTTTTTTTCCTTTTGCGGTACACAGGCCTCTCACTGTTGTGGCCTCTCCCATTGTGGAGCACAGGCTCAGGATACACAGGCTCCGGACGCGCAGGTTCAGCGGCCATGGCTCACGGGCCTAGTCGCCCCATGGCATGTGGGATCTTCCCAGACCGGGGCATGAACCCGTGTCCCCTGCATCAGCAGGCAGACTCTCAACCACTGCACCACCAGGGAAGCCCCTATTTTCTTCTATTTTATGGCTGAGTCATATTCCATTATATATATGTATCACATATTCTTTACCTATATTCGTATGTTGATGGACATTTTGGTTGCTTCCATGTCTTCACTATTGTAAAGAGTGTTGCAGTGAACATTGGGGAAGATGTGTCTTTTCGATTTATGCTTTCCTTCAGATATGCACACAGGAGTAAACTTGCTGGATCATCTGGTAACTCTATTTTATTTTATTTTCTTTCATTTCATTTCAATTTCTTTGGAGTATAGTTGATTTACAATGTTGTGTTACTTTCTGCTACACAGCAGAGTGAAGCAGTTATACATATATCCAATCCTTTTTGGATTCCTTTCCCACACAGGTCATTACAGAGTATTGTGTAGAGTTCCTCAAGTGCTATACAGTAGGCCCGTATTTGTTATTTTTAAAATATATAGTGGTGGGCTTCCTTGGTGGCGCAGTGGTTGAGAGTCCGCCTGCCGATGCAGGGGACACGGGTTCGTGTCCTGGTCTGGGAAGATCCCACATGCCGTGGAGCGGCCGGGCCCGTGAGCCATGGCCGCTGAGCCTGCGCGTCCGGAGCCTGTGCTCCGCAACGGGAGAGGCCACAGCAGTGAGAGGCCCGCGTACCGCAAAAAAAAAAAAATATATATATATATATATATATATACAGTGGTGTGTATATGTCAATCCCAATTTATCCCTCCCGCCTCCCCTTACTCTGGTAACCTCCAGTCTGTGCTCCATAGTGGCTGTTGCCAATTGGCATTGCCACCAATAGTGAAGTATTTGTGGCACAGTAGTTAAGAATCTGCCTACCAGTGCAGGGGACACAGGTTTGAACCCTGACCCAGGAAGATCCCACACGCTGCAGAGCACCTAAGCCTGTGTGCCACAACTACTGAGTCTGCGCTCTAGAGCCCATGAGCCACAACTACTGAGCTCACGTGCCACAACTACTGAAGCCTGTGTGCCTAGAGCCTGTGCTCCACAACAAGAGAAGCCACCGCAAAGAGAAGGCTGCGTACCACAACGATGAGTAGCCCCCGCTTGCTGCAACTATAGAAAAGCCGCATGCAGCAACGGGGACCCAAAGCAGATTAAAATATACGAATAATATGTAGTAGGTTTCTCTTTTTTCCACACCTTCTGAAGCATTTCTTGTTTCTAGACATTGTGAGGATGGCTATTCTGAGTGGTTCTAGGTGATACTTCTTTGTACATCTGATTTGCATTTGTCTGACATAAAGCAATGGTGAGCATCTTCATGTGTGCTTTTTTTTGAACAGTGTGAGTAAAATGTACCCCTTGAAAAAGGGTTATTGAAAGGTTGCCTTGTTTTGAAGTCTATTTCGATTATCTACCCCAAGACATTTTTTTTGTGTGTGGTACACGGGTCTCTCACTGCCATGGCCTCTGCTACTGCAGAGCACAGGCTCAGGATGCACGGGCTCCGGATGCACAGATTCAGCGGCCATGGCTCACGGGCCCAGCTGGTCCATGGCGTGTGG
Source organism: Kogia breviceps (assembly GCF_026419965.1). Taxonomy (NCBI): domain Eukaryota; kingdom Metazoa; phylum Chordata; class Mammalia; order Artiodactyla; family Physeteridae; genus Kogia; species Kogia breviceps. The sequence goes on along the minus strand of NW_026711640.1, from coordinate 90,745 downwards.
GATCCTCCCGAACAGGGGCACGAACCCATGTCCCCTGCATCGGTAGGAGGACTCTCAACCACTGTCCCACCAGGGAAGCCCACCAAGACATTTTTTGAGGGCTGTTGTCACTTACAGCTTCCCAGGCATTGTGAATATGAAGTGCCTATAAGGTCCAGGTTTAGAATTGTTGTTATGGGAAAGAGAAGGTGGCAGGATTTCTCCTGTCCCTCTCTGGTTACTGACACAACCTTAGCTGTAGGGAAAGTCCTGTTCCTGGGTTTTAACTTAGAGCGGGATGTGCCTGACCAAACATGTAAGGGCTTCCGTCCCATTCCTCCTATCCCCTTCCCCTTCAGCCCCCGAACAAGCATAAACCCCTGCAGAGTCACCTGTTGAGGGGGCTGTCGTGTAGAGTCTGATGACCCTAACGAAGGAGTCAGAAGGTCGGAACCCAAACACCAGGGTATGTTGAGACCAGGTGATTTTCCAAATGTCATGCAGCCCAGAGAGCCCACCATCCTTTGGGTGTCAGAGGGTTGGTTTAGTAGTATGAGGGCACACTTCGATCTGGAGATTGTGATCCCATGCAGAGGGGACCAAGTACTACATGTTCAAGGGGGGTGAATTAGCTGGCGTATCCTTCCGAGGTCCTCAGGCCCACAACAGTCCAGCCTTGGGATCAAATTGTGTCTGTGTCCAAGGATGTGACACTAGCACGTCCACCGTGACTAAATGGATTTAGTGATCATTTTTCTTTTCTATAATTTAATTTTAAATTTATAATGGGGTATAGTTGATTTACCATGTTGTGTTCATTTTTGATATACACCAACATGATTCATTTATACAGAGATGACTATACATTCTCTTTGGAATTATTTTCCCATTGAGGTTACTAAAGGGTGTTGAGAAGAGTTCCAAGTGCTCTACAGCAGATCCAGTTTGATGACAAGTTTTCTCTCTGTAAATATGTATATACTAACTCCAACCTCATGATTTGTGCCTCCAACACACCTTTCCAGTTTGGTAACCATAAGTTTGTGTTCTAAGCCTGGGACTCTGTTTCTGTGTTGTAAGATAGTACCTTTGTATCAATATGTAGATTCCACAGATAAGTAATATCATATGATATTTATCATTGTCTGATTTATGCCACATAGTATGAATGCATCTACGTCCTTCTGAGTGGCTGCAAATGGCCTTATTTCATTCATTTCATGGCTGAGTAATATTCCACTGTACATATCTACCATAATTTCTTTATCCAGTCTTCCTTCCAAGGACGTTTACGTAACTTCCAAGTAGGGGCTCTTGTAAACAGGGCTGCATAAATTTTGGAGTGCCTGGGTACTGTCAATTTACATTTTTTCCAAGATACAGGCCCAGGAGTGGAAGTGCCATATGCTCTGAAGCTCTGCTTTTTAGATTTTTAAGGAATCACCACCCACTTCTCCAGAGTGGCTGTTAGCAATTTACATTCCCACCATCAGCTTGTCAGGGTTCCCTTTTATCCACACCCTGTCCTGCATTTCAGGTTTTACACTTTGTGAGGTTGGCCATTCTGACTGGTGCAAAGCGATACCGCTTCCTCACTCTTCCCGAACAGACGGTGTACCATCCTCTGGATGTCCCATTCATGTTTTACCTGGAGGAAGGGTCCTCTGCACCTGGAGATATGGGACCCATGGAATGGGGGCCAGGCAGTGTTACTGTAAAAGTACTGCATTTGCTGTCCCATCCTCAGCAAGCCTCTCAGACCCACGAGTGTAGAGCCTTAGGTCCCATCCAGCTGTGTGTCTAGATGTGGTCAGTCCAGGTTGCATCACAGCCCTTGAACACATTTTGTAAGAATTTCTCTCTCTCTCACTGTCTTTTTTTGTTCTTTTAATTTAATTTTATAATGGGGTAGAGCTGATTTTCAATACTATGATTCTTCCTGCACTACATCTATCCACTTGATTCACTTAAAGAGAGACACCAATCAATTCTTTTACAGATTCTTACAGTCTTATATACGCTTTTCCAGTGACAGCAGTGTGCTGAGTCCAGCTACTTGAGCTATTCAGCAGGTCCTGTTGATTACGTATTTTGTTTATGGAACCGTATCTATGCTAATTCCAACCTCCTGGTTTATGCATCACCCCCACCACACCTTTCTCTTTTAGAAGTCATAAATGTGTTTTCTTTATGTGTGACTCGGTTTCTGTTTTGTAAGTGAGTTCATGTGTAGCTATTTTTAGATACCACGTATAATTGATACCTTATGATAAGTCTCTACTAATGTCTGACTTACGTCACTTAGAATGATCGTACGTGAGTCTCCACGAGTTGCTGCAACTGGCCTTATTTCATTGATTTAATTGCTTAGGAATATTACATTGTACATAAGTACCACAAATTCTTTATCCATTTCTTCCTTCAAGGACATGTATGTTGTACCCAAGTTGAGGCATTTTAAGCAGAGCAGCATTAAACGTAGGGATGCCTGTGTCCTGTCGACTTTTGGTATTACCACTATATACGCCCAAGATTGGAAGAGCCATATGGTCTGTAGCTCTATTTTTCTGGAAGGTTAAGGAAACAGCATGCACTTTTCCAGAGTGGCCGTTGACTATTTACATCCCCCCAATCAGGATAAAGAGGCTTCCTTTGCTCCATGGCCTGAGCTGCATTTCTGCTTTACACTTTTCCAAAATGGCACTATTGACTAATGAGAAGTCAGAATACTTTGTAGTGCTGATTTGCATTTCGTGGTTGTTTGGTTCGCCAAAAAGGGCGTATGGGTTTTGCCTGAAAATGTGTATGTTTATAATGGGGTTTAGCTGATTTTCACTGCTGTGGTTATGTCGCTTTACACTCACGTGATTCACTTACACAGGGATATCAATAAATACATTTTAATATTTGTACAACTCAGATATATTCTTCTGTGGTGAATAGGGTGGGTTGAGTACAGATCATTGAGCAATAAGTAGGTCTTGAGGATTACCTACTTGGTTTATGGAACGGTTTATGTGCTAATTTCAAACTCTTGTTTTATGCATCACCCCACATCACCAATGCCCTGAAGCAGGCATCAGTGTGTTTTCAAATATTTAACTCTCTTCTATATTGTAATTCGGTTGATCTGTAGCGATTTTTAAAGGGATGTTTCAGGCAATTCTGCCTTGCGTTCAACGCCTCTTCGTAGGCTGACCTCAATATATTTTGGGGCAATAGTTATCGTTTAGAACTCTGCAGGTTTGGGAAGTGCAGGGCCCCTGAGTTCCATTTCCCAAGTCTCTTTTTTGTGAGTGGGACGCAACACGGCTGGATGGCTTCACGCCCTATTGTCGATCCGGGGTGGCAGGCTGAACCTTTGGTGAATTCTTCTTCGTGACGGGAAATGAGAGTGACATGTGCCTGAGCACACACCTCCAGCGAGTCTCTCATTGGTTCCCCCTCTTGCAGTTCATCCTGCGGACAAATTGCAGACGGTACGAAAGAGGCATGGAAAGGCGCCGAGTCTCCAAGTGGGGAGATTGTTAGTAAGGGGGCCTGAATGGAGAACACGAGCACCAGGAGATGAAAACTGAGGTGAGTTTCAGAAAGCTTTCCCGATCCCACGGTGTAGCATCCGCTGGGTTTCCAATGAGTGCTTTCGCTGTCGGAAGATTGCGTTGAACCTGGAGAGTTGGGAGCCATGGAATGGGGAGCACGCAGGATTCCTTTCAAGGGTCTGCATTTGCTTTCCCAACCTCACCAATCGTCTCAGCCCCAAGAGTGTCCAGCCTTATGTCTTCTGCCGCTGGGGCTGTAGATGTGGTCAATCCTGGTTGCATGCCAGTCCCTGAACGCATTTTGGAAGAATTTCTCTCTGTTTTGCCCTGCTTGTTTCTTCTTTGTGTTGGAAATGTATCCTCAGAATGGGTCTGAGCTGATTTTCCCTGCTGTTTTTAGACCACTTTACACACACTTGATGCACTTACACAGAGATATCAAGACTTAGCTTTTAAGATGCTTACTAGTCGGATAGATACTTGTGCGATGAACAGGGTCTGGTGAGTCCAGTTGATTGAGCAAGGAGTAGGTCGTGTCCATTCCATATTCGGTTTTCGGAAGGGTATCTGTGTTCATTTCAAACTCGAATTTTATGCGTCACCCCACCTCACCTTTCCCCTGAAGCAGGCATAAGTGTGTTTTCTAAAAGCGTGACTCTGTTCTGTTTGGGGATTCATTTCATGGGGATCGATTTTTACATTCCCTCGATAAGTGATATCATAAGTTTCTTTTTTTGTGGGACTTATTTCACTGAGGATGATCGTACCTAAATCCACTCAGGATGCTGCTACCAGCCTCATGACGTGGATTTCATGGCTGAGTGACACTCCATTGGACCTACGTAGCACCACGTGTCCACTTGTCCACTTGTCTTTGTCCACTTGTCCACTCGTCTTTGTCCACTTGGCTCTTTCCTGGGATATGAAACGTGTACCGGAGTGGAGGTTCTTGTCAAGACAGCAGCCCTCAACTTTGGGGTCCCTGTGTCTGGTTGATTTTTTCATTTTCCCAAGGTCAACGCCCATGTGTGGAAGTGCCCTATGCTCTGTGGTTCTGTGTTTTACATGGTTTGGGAAAGAGGATACACTTGTGAAGATTGGCTGTTGGCCATTGACATCCCGCCCATCAGCTTAACAAGGCTCCCTTGACTCCGTGGGCTGTCCTGCCTTTCTGGTTTTTAGACTTTTTTCGCCTGACCCTTTTGCCCCGGGGGGGGGGGGGCGAGAGATTTCTTTGTAGTGCTGATTTGCTCTCCCAGGTTGCTTGGTTGGCCAAAAAGGGCGTATGCGTTTTTTCCTCAGGAAAAAACGCATTCGCCCTTTTTGGCCAACCGCATCAATGTCCACGTTCTGGCGCTTTTCATGTGCTATCGGGGCCATTCCGATGTACCCGTTGACATCCGTTTCCTGCAATTCTGCCTTGCGTTCAGCGCCTCTTCGTAGCCTGACCTCAATATATTTTGGGGCGATAGTTATCGTTTAGAACTCTGCAGGTTTGGGAAGTGCAGTGCCCCTGAGCTCCATTTCCCAAGTCGCTTTTTTGTGAGTGGGACGCAACACGGCTGGATGGCTTCACGCCCTATTGTCGATCCGGGGTGGCAGGCTGAACCGCTGGTGAATTCTTCTTCGTGATGGGAAATGAGAGTGACATGTGCCCGACCAAACACCTCCAGCGAGTCTCTCATTGGTTCCCCCTCTTGCAGTTCATCCTGCGGACAAATTGCAGACGGTACGAAAGAGGCATGGAAAGGCGCCGAGTCTCCAAGTGGGGAGATTGTTAGTAAGGGGGCCTGAATGGAGAACACGAGCACCAGGAGATGAAAACTGAGGTGAGTTTCAGAAAGCTTTCCCGATCCCACGGTGTAGCATCCGCTGGGTTTCCAATGAGTGCTTTCGCTGTCGGAAGATTGCGTTGAACCTGGAGAGTTGGGACCCATGGAATGGGGAGCACGCAAGATTCCTTTCAAGGGTCTGCATTTGCTTTCCCAACCTCACCAATCATCTCAGCCCCAAGAGTGTCCAGCCTTCTGTCTTCTGCCGCTGGGGCTGTAGATGTGGTCGATCCTGGTTGCATGCCAGTCCCTGAACGCATTTTGGAAGAATTTCTCTCTGTTTTGCCCTGCTTGTTTCTTCTTTATGTTGGAAATGTATCCTCAGAATGGGTCTGAGCTGATTTTCCCTGCTGGTTTTAGGCCCCTTTACACACACTTGATGCACTTACACAGAGATATCAAGACTTAGCTTTTAAGATGCTTACTAGTCGGATAGATACTTGTGCGATGAACAGGGTCTGGTGAGTCCAGTTGATTGAGCAAGGAGTAGGTCGTGTCCATTCCATATTCGGTTTTCGGAAGGGTATCTGTGCTCACTTCAAACTCGAGTTTTATGCGTCACCCCACCTCACCTTTCCCCTGAAGCAGGCATAAGTGTGTTTTCTAAAAGCGTGACTCTGTTCTGTTTGGGGATTCCGTTCATGGGGAGCGATTTTTACATTCCCTCGATAAGTGATATCATAAGTTTCTTTTTTTGTGGGACTGATTTCACTGAGGATGATCGTACCTAAATCCACTCAGGATGCTGCTACCAGCCTCATGACGTGGATTTCATGGCTGAGTGACACTCCATTGGACCTACGTAGCACCACTTGTCCACTTGTCCACTTGTCTTTGTCCACTTCTCCACTTGGCTCTTTCCTGGGATATGAAACGTGTACCGGAGTGGAGGTTCTTGTCAAGACAGCAGCCCTCAACTTTGGGGTCCCTGTGTCTGGTTGATTTTTTCATTTTCCCAAGGTCAACGCCCATGTGTGGAAGTGCCCTATGCTCTGTGGTTCTGTGTTTTACATGGTTTGGGAAAGAGGATACACTTGTGAAGATTGGCTGTTGGCCATTGACATCCCGCCCATCAGCTTAACAAGGCTCCCTTGACTCCGTGGGCTGTCCTGCCTTTCTGGTTTTTAGACTTTTTTCGCCTGACCCTTTTGCCCCGGGGGGGGGGGCGAGATATTTCTTTGTAGTGCTGATTTGCTCTCCCAGGTTGCTTGGTTGGCCAAAAAGGGCGTATGCGTTTTTTCCTGAATATATTCAGGAAAAAACGCATACGCCCTTTTTGGCCAACCGCATCATTGTCCACGTTCTGGCGCATTTCATGTGCTATCGGGGCCATTCCGATGTACCCGGTGACATCCGTTTCCTGCAATTCTGCCTTGCGTTCAACGCCTCTTCGTAGCCTAACCTCAATATATTTTGGGGCGATAGTTATCGTTTAGAACTCTGCAGGTTTGGGAAGTGCAGTGCCCCTGAGCTCCATTTCCCAAGTCGCTTTTTTGTGAGTGGGACGCAACACGGCTGGATGGCTTCACGCCCTATTGTCGATCCGCGGTGGCAGGCTGAGCCTCTGGTGAATTCTTCTTCGCGATGGGAAATGAGAGTGACATGTGCCCGACCAAACACCTCCAGCGAGTCTCTCATTGGTTCCCCCTCTTGCAGTTCATCCTGCGGACAAATTGCAGACGGTACGAAAGAGGCATGGAAAGGCGCCGAGTCTCCAAGTGGGGAGATTGTTAGTAAGGGGGCCTGAATGGAGAACACGAGCACCAGGAGATGAAAACTTAGGTGGGTTTCAGAAAGCTTTCCCGATCCCACGGTGTAGCATCCGCTGGGTTTCCAATGAGTGCTTTCGCTGTCGGAAGATTGCGTTGAACCTGGAGAGTTGGGACCCATGGAAAGGGGAGCACGCAGGATTCCTTTCAAGGGTCTGCATTTGCTTTCCCAACCTCACCAATCGTCTCAGACCCAAGAGTGTCCAGCCTTATGTCTTCTGCCGCTGGGGCTGTAGATGTGGTCAATCCTGGTTGCATGCCAGTCCCTGAACGCATTTTGGAAGAATTTCTCTCTGTTTTGCCCTGCTTGTTTCTTCTTTATGTTGGAAATGTATCCTCAGAATGGGTCTGAGCTGATTTTCCCTGCTGGTTTTAGGCCGCTTTACACACACTTGATGCACTTACACAGAGATATCAAGACTTAGCTTTTAAGATGCTTACTAGTCGGATAGATACTTGTGCGATGAACAGGGTCTGGTGAGTCCAGTTGATTGAGCAAGGAGTAGGTCGTGTCCATTCCATATTCGGTTTTCGGAAGGGTATCTGTGCTCATTTCAAACTCGAGTTTTATGCGTCACCCCACCTCACCTTTCCCCTGAAGCAGGCATAAGTGTGTTTTCTAAAAGCGTGACTCTGTTCTGTTTGGGGATTCAGTTCATGGGGAGCGATTTTTACATTCCCTCGATAAGTGATATCATAAGTTTCGTTTTTTGTGGGACTTATTTCACTGAGGATGATCGTACCTAAATCCACTCAGGATGCTGCTACCAGCCTCATGACGTGGATTTCATGGCTGAGTGACACTCCATTGGACCTACGTAGCACCACTTGTCCACTTGACTTTGTCCACTTGTCCACTCGTCTTTGTCCACTTGGCTCTTTCCTGGGATATGAAACGTGTACCGGGGTGGTGGTTCTTGTCAAGACAGCAGCCCTGAACTTTGGGGTCCCTGTGTCTGGTTGATTTTTTCATTTTCCCAAGGTCAACGCCCATGTGTGGAAGTGCCCTATGCTCTGTGGTTCTGTGTTTTACATGGTTTGGGAAAGAGGATACACTTGTGAAGATTGGTTGTTGGCCATTGACATCCCGCCCATCAGCTTAACAAGGCTCCCTTGACTCCATGGGCTGTCCTGCCTTTCTGGTTTTTAGACTTTTTTCGCCTGACCCTTTTGCCCCGGGGGGGGGGGCGAGAGATTTCTTTGTAGTGCTGATTTGCTCTCCCAGGTTGCTTGGTTGGCCAAAATGGGCGTATGCGTTTTTTCCTGAATATATTCAGGAAAAAACGCATACGCCCTTTTTGGCCAACCGCATCATTGTCCACGTTCTGGCGCTTTTCATGTGCTATCGGGGCCATTCCGATGTACCCGTTGACATCCGTTTCCTGCAGTTCTGCCTTGCGTTCAGCGCCTCTTCGTAGCCTGACCTCAATATATTTTGGGGCGATAGTTATCATTTAGAACTCTGCAGGTTTGGGAAGTGCAGTGCCCCTGAGCTCCATTTCCCAAGTCGCTTTTTTGTGAGTGGGACGCAACACGGCTGGATGGCTTCACGCCCTATTGTCGATCCGGGGTTTCAGGCTGAACCTCTGGTGAATTCTTCTTCGTGATGGGAAATGAGAGTGACATGTGCCCGACCAAACACCTCCAGCGAGTCTCTCATTGGTTCCCCCTCTTGCAGTTCATCCTGCGGACAAATTGCAGACGGTACGAAAGAGGCATGGAAAGGCGCCGAGTCTCCAAGTGGGGAGATTGTTAGTAAGGGGGCCTGAATGGAGAACACGAGCACCAGGAGATGAAAACTTAGGTGGGTTTCAGAAAGCTTTCCCGATCCCACGGTGTAGCATCCGCTGGGTTTCCAATGAGTGCTTTCGCTGTCGGAAGATTGCGTTGAACCTGGAGAGTTGGGACCCATGGAAAGGGGAGCACGCAGGATTCCTTTCAAGGGTCTGCATTTGCTTTCCCAACCTCACCAATCGTCTCAGCCCCAAGAGTGTCCAGCCTTATGTCTTCTGCCGCTGGGGCTGTAGATGTGGTCAATCCTGGTTGCATGCCAGTCCCTGAACGCATTTTGGAAGAATTTCTCTCTGTTTTGCCCTGCTTGTTTCTTCTTTATGTTGGAAATGTATCCTCAGAATGGGTCTGAGCTGATTTTCCCTGCTGGTTTTAGGCCGCTTTACACACACTTGATGCACTTACACAGAGATATCAAGACTTAGCTTTTAAGATGCTTACTAGTCGGATAGATACTTGTGCGATGAACAGGGTCTGGTGAGTCCAGTTGATTGAGCAAGGAGTAGGTCGTGTCCATTCCATATTCGGTTTTCGGAAGGGTATCTGTGCTCATTTCAAACTCGAGTTTTATGCGTCACCCCACCTCTCCTTTCCCCTGAAGCAGGCATAAGTGTGTTTTCTAAAAGCGTGACTCTGTTCTGTTTGGGGATTCCGTTCATGGGGAGCGATTTTTACATTCCCTCGATAAGTGATATCATAAGTTTCTTTTTTTGTGGGACTTATTTCACTGAGGATGATCGTACCTAAATCCACTCAGGATGCTGCTACCAGCCTCATGACGTGGATTTCATGGCTGAGTGACACTCCATTGGACCTACGTAGCACCACTTGTCCACTTGTCCACTTGTCTTTGTCCACTTCTCCACTTGGCTCTTTCCTGGGATATGAAACGTGTACCGGAGTGGAGGTTCTTGTCAAGACAGCAGCCCTCAACTTTGGGGTCCCTGTGTCTGGTTGATTTTTTCATTTTCCCAAGGTCAACGCCCATGTGTGGAAGTGCCCTATGCTCTGTGGTTCTGTGTTTTACATGGTTTGGGAAAGAGGATACACTTGTGAAGATTGGCTGTTGGCCATTGACATCCCGCCCATCAGCTTAACAAGGCTCCCTTGACTCCGTGGCCTGTCCTGCCTTTCTGGTTTTTAGACTTTTTTCGCCTGACCCTTTTGCCCCGGGGGGGGGGGGGGCGAGAGATTTCTTTGTAGTGCTGATTTGCTCTCCCAGGTTGCTTGGTTGGCCAAAAAGGGCGTATGCGTTTTTTCCTGAATATATTCAGGAAAAAACGCATACGCCCTTTTTGGCCAACCGCATCATTGTCCACGTTCTGGCGCTTTTCATGTGCTATCGGGGCCATTCCGATGTACCCGTTGACATCCGTTTCCTGCAGTTCTGCCTTGCGTTCAGCGCCTCTTCGTAGCCTGACCTCAATATATTTTGGGGCGATAGTTATCGTTTAGAACTCTGCAGGTTTGGGAAGTGCAGTGCCCCTGAGCTCCATTTCCCAAGTCGCTTTTTTGTGAGTGGGACGCAACACGGCTGGATGGCTTCACGCCCTATTGTCGATCCGGGGTGGCAGGCTGAACCGCTGGTGAATTCTTCTTCGTGATGGGAAATGAGAGTGACATGTGCCCGACCAAACACCTCCAGCGAGTCTCTCATTGGTTCCCCCTCTTGCAGTTCATCCTGCGGACAAATTGCAGACGGTACGAAAGAGGCATGGAAAGGCGCCGAGTCTCCAAGTGGGGAGATTGTTAGTAAGGGGGCCTGAATGGAGAACACGAGCACCAGGAGATGAAAACTGAGGTGAGTTTCAGAAAGCTTTCCCGATCCCACGGTGTAGCATCCGCTGGGTTTCCAATGAGTGCTTTCGCTGTCGGAAGATTGCGTTGAACCTGGAGAGTTGTGACCCATGGAATGGGGAGCACGCAGGATTCCTTTCAAGGGTCTGCATTTGCTTTCCCAACCTCACCAATCGTCTCAGCCCCAAGAGTGTCCAGCCTTATGTCTTCTGCCGCTGGGGCTGTAGATGTGGTCAATCCTGGTTGCATGCCAGTCCCTGAACGCATTTTGGAAGAATTTCTCTCTGTTTTGCCCTGCTTGTTTCTTCTTTATGTTGGAAATGTATCCTCAGAATGGGTCTGAGCTGATTTTCCCTGCTGGCTTTAGGCCGCTTTACACACACTTGATGCACTTACACAGAGATATCAAGACTTAGCTTTTAAGATGCTTACTAGTCGGATAGATACTTGTGCGATGAACAGGGTCTGGTGAGTCCAGTTGATTGAGCAAGGAGTAGGTCGTGTCCATTCCATATTCGGTTTTCGGAAGGGTATCTGTGCTCATTTCAAACTCGAGTTTTATGCGTCACCCCACCTCACCTTTCCCCTGAAGCAGGCATAAGTGTGTTTTCTAAAAGCGTGACTCTGTTCTGTTTGGGGATTCCGTTCATGGGGAGCGATTTTTACATTCCCTCGATAAGTGATATCATAAGTTTCTTTTTTTGTGGGACTTATTTCACTGAGGATGATCGTACCTAAATCCACTCAGGATGCTGCTACCAGCCTCATGACGTGGATTTCATGGCTGAGTGACACTCCATTGGACCTACGTAGCACCACTTGTCCACTTGACTTTGTCCACTTGTCCACTCGTCTTTGTCCACTTGGCTCTTTCCTGGGATATGAAACGTGTACCGGAGTGGAGGTTCTTGTCAAGACAGCAGCCCTCAACTTTGGGGTCCCTGTGTCTGGTTGATTTTTTCATTTTCCCAAGGTCAACGCCCATGTGTGGAAGTGCCCTATGCTCTGTGGTTCTGTGTTTTACATGGTTTGGGAAAGAGGATACACTTGTGAAGATTGGCTGTTGGCCATTGACATCCCGCCCATCAGCTTAACAAGGCTCCCTTGACTCCGTGGGCTGTCCTGCCTTTCTGGTTTTTAGACTTTTTTCGCCTGGCCCTTTTGCCCCCCCGGGGGGGGGGGCGAGAGATTTCTTTGTAGTGCTGATTTGCTCTCCCAGGTTGCTTGGTTGGCCAAAAAGGGCGTATGCGTTTTTTCCTGAATATATTCAGGAAAAAACGCATACGCCCTTTTTGGCCAACCGCATCATTGTCCACGTTCTGGCGCTTTTCATGTGCTATCGGGGCCATTCCGATGTACCCGTTGACATCCGTTTCCTGCAGTTCTGCCTTGCGTTCAGCGCCTCTTCGTAGCCTGACCTCAATATATTTTGGGGCGATAGTTATCGTTTAGAACTCTGCAGGTTTGGGAAGTGCAGGGCCCCTGAGCTCCATTTCCCAAGTCGCTTTTTTGTGAGTGGGACGCAACACGGCTGGATGGCTTCACGCCCTATTGTCGATCCGCGGTTGCAGGCTGAACCGCTGGTGAATTCTTCTTCGTGATGGGAAATGAGAGTGACATGTGCCCGACCAAACACCTCCAGCGAGTCTCTCATTGGTTCCCCCTCTTGCAGTTCATCCTGCGGACAAATTGCAGACGGTACGAAAGAGGCATGGAAAGGCGCCGAGTCTCCAAGTGGGGAGATTGTTAGTAAGGGGGCCTGAATGGAGAACAAGAGCACCAGGAGAGGAAAACTGAGGTGAGTTTCAGAAAGCTTTCCCGATCCCACGGTGTAGCATCCGCTGGGTTTCCAATGAGTGCTTTCGCTGTCGGAAGATTGCGTTGAACCTGGAGAGTTGGGACCCATGGAATGGGGAGCACGCAGGATTCCTTTCAAGGGTCTGCATTTGCTTTCCCAACCTCACCAATCGTCTCAGCCCCAAGAGTGTCCAGCCTTCTGTCTTCTGCCGCTGGGGCTGTAGATGTGGTCAATCCTGGTTGCATGCCAGTCCCTGAACGCATTTTGGAAGAATTTCTCTCTGTTTTGCCCTGCTTGTTTCTTCTTTGTGTTGGAAATGTATCCTCAGAATGGGTCTGAGCTGATTTTCCCTGCTGGTTTTAGGCCGCTTTACACACACTTGATGCACTTACACAGAGATATCAAGACTTAGCTTTTAAGATGCTTACTAGTCGGATAGATACTTGTGCGATGAACAGGGTCTGGTGAGTCCAGTTGATTGAGCAAGGAGTAGGTCGTGTCCATTCCATATTCGGTTTTCGGAAGGGTATCTGTGCTCATTTCAAACTCGAGTTTTATGCGTCACCGCACCTCACCTTTCCCCTGAAGCAGGCATAAGTGTGTTTTCTAAAAGCGTGACTCTGTTCTGTTTGGGGATTCCGTTCATGGGGAGCGATTTTTACATTCCCTCGATAAGTGATATCATAAGTTTCTTTTTTTGTGGGACTTTTTTCACTGAGGATGATCGTACCTAAATCCACTGAGGATGCTGCTACCAGCCTCATGACGTGGATTTCATGGCTGAGTGACACTCCATTGGACCTACGTAGCACCACTTGTCCACTTGTCCACTTGTCTTTGTCCACTTGTCCACTCGTCTTTGTCCACTTGGCTCTTTCCTGGGATATGAAACGTGTACCGGAGTGGAGGTTCTTGTCAAGACAGCAGCCCTCAACTTTGGGGTCCCTGTGTCTGGTTGATTTTTTCATTTTCCCAAGGTCAACGCCCATGTGTGGAAGTGCCCTATGCTCTGTGGTTCTGTGTTTTCCATGGTTTGGGAAAGAGGATACACTTGTGAAGATTGGCTGTTGGCCATTGACATCCCGCCCATCAGCTTAACAAGGCTCCCTTGACTCCGTGGGCTGTCCTGCCTTTCTGGTTTTTAGACTTTTTTCGCCTGGCCCTTTTGCCCCCGGGGGGGGGCGAGAGATTTCTTTGTAGTGCTGATTTGCTCTCCCAGGTTGCTTGGTTGGCCAAAAAGGGCGTATGCGTTTCAGGAAAAAACGCATACGCCCTTTTTGGCCAACCGCATCATTGTCCACGTTCTGGCGCTTTTCATGTGCTATCGGGGCCATTCCGATGTACCCGTTGACATCCGTTTCCTGCAGTTCTGCCTTGCGTTCAGCGCCTCTTCGTAGCCTGCGCTCAATATATTTTGGGGCGATAGTTATCGTTTAGAACTCTGCAGGTTTGGGAAGTGCAGGGCCCCTGAGCTCCATTTCCCAAGTCGCTTTTTTGTGAGTGGGACGCAACACGGCTGGATGGCTTCACGCCCTATTGTCGATCCCTGGTTGCAGGCTGAACCGCTGGTGAATTCTTCTTCGTGATGGGAAATGAGAGTGACATGTGCCCGACCAAACACCTCCAGCGAGTCTCTCATTGGTTCCCCCTCTTGCAGTTCATCCTGCGGACAAATTGCAGACGGTACGAAAGAGGCATGGAAAGGCGCCGAGTCTCCAAGTGGGGAGATTGTTAGTAAGGGGGCCTGAATGGAGAACACGAGCACCAGGAGATGAAAACTGAGGTGAGTTTCAGAAAGCTTTCCCGATCCCACGGTGTAGCATCCGCTGGGTTTCCAATGAGTGCTTTCGCTGTCGGAAGATTGCGTTGAACCTGGAGAGTTGTGACCCATGGAATGGGGAGCACGCAGGATTCCTTTCAAGGGTCTGCATTTGCTTTCCCAACCTCACCAATCGTCTCAGCCCCAAGAGTGTCCAGCCTTATGTCTTCTGCCGCTGGGGCTGTAGATGTGGTCAATCCTGGTTGCATGCCAGTCCCTGAACGCATTTTGGAAGAATTTCTCTCTGTTTTGCCCTGCTTGTTTCTTCTTTGTGTTGGAAATGTATCCTCAGAATGGGTCTGAGCTGATTTTCCCTGCTGGTTTTAGGCCGCTTTACACACACTTGATGCACTTACACAGAGATATCAAGACTTAGCTTTTAAGATGCTTACTAGTCGGATAGATACTTGTGCGATGAACAGGGTCTGGTGAGTCCAGTTGATTGAGCAAGGAGTAGGTCGTGTCCATTCCATATTCGGTTTTCGGAAGGGTATCTGTGCTCATTTCAAACTCGAGTTTTATGCGTCACCGCACCTCACCTTTCCCCTGAAGCAGGCATAAGTGTGTTTTCTAAAAGCGTGACTCTGTTCTGTTTGGGGATTCCGTTCATGGGGAGCGATTTTTACATTCCCTCGATAAGTGATATCATAAGTTTCTTTTTTTGTGGGACTTATTTCACTGAGGATGATCGTACCTAAATCCACTCAGGATGCTGCTACCAGCCTCATGACGTGGATTTCATGGCTGAGTGACACTCCATTGGACCTACGTAGCACCACTTGTCCACTTGTCCACTTGTCTTTGTCCACTTGTCCACTCGTCTTTGTCCACTTGGCTCTTTCCTGGGATATGAAACGTGTACCGGAGTGGAGGTTCTTGTCAAGACAGCAGCCCTCAACTTTGGGGTCCCTGTGTCTGGTTGATTTTTTCATTTTCCCAAGGTCAACGCCCATGTGTGGAAGTGCCCTATGCTCTGTGGTTCTGTGTTTTACATGGTTTGGGAAAGAGGATACACTTGTGAAGATTGGCTGTTGGCCATTGACATCCCGCCCATCAGCTTAACAAGGCTCCCTTGACTCCGTGGGCTGTCCTGCCTTTCTGGTTTTTAGACTTTTTTCGCCTGGCCCTTTTGCCCCGGGGGGGGGGCGAGAGATTTCTTTGTAGTGCTGATTTGCTCTCCCAGGTTGCTTGGTTGGCCAAAAAGGGCGTATGCGTTTTTTCCTGAATATATTCAGGAAAAAACGCATACGCCCTTTTTGGCCAACCGCATCATTGTCCACGTTCTGGCGCTTTTCATGTGCTATCGGGGCCATTCCGATGTACCCGTTGACATCCGTTTCCTGCAGTTCTGCCTTGCGTTCAGCGCCTCTTCGTAGCCTGCGCTCAATATATTTTGGGGCGATAGTTATCGTTTAGAACTCTGCAGGTTTGGGAAGTGCAGGGCCCCTGAGCTCCATTTCCCAAGTCGCTTTTTTGTGAGTGGGACGCAACACGGCTGGATGGCTTCACGCCCTATTGTCGATCCCTGGTTGCAGGCTGAACCGCTGGTGAATTCTTCTTCGTGATGGGAAATGAGAGTGACATGTGCCCGACCAAACACCTCCAGCGAGTCTCTCATTGGTTCCCCCTCTTGCAGTTCATCCTGCGGACAAATTGCAGACGGTACGAAAGAGGCATGGAAAGGCGCCGAGTCTCCAAGTGGGGAGATTGTTAGTAAGGGGGCCTGAATGGAGAACACGAGCACCAGGAGATGAAAACTGAGGTGAGTTTCAGAAAGCTTTCCCGATCCCACGGTGTAGCATCCGCTGGGTTTCCAATGAGTGCTTTCGCTGTCGGAAGATTGCGTTGAACCTGGAGAGTTGGGAGCCATGGAATGGGGAGCACGCAGGATTCCTTTCAAGGGTCTGCATTTGCTTTCCCAACCTCACCAATCGTCTCAGCCCCAAGAGTGTCCAGCCTTATGTCTTCTGCCGCTGGGGCTGTAGATGTGGTCAATCCTGGTTGCATGCCAGTCCCTGAACGCATTTTGGAAGAATTTCTCTCTGTTTTGCCCTGCTTGTTTCTTCTTTGTGTTGGAAATGTATCCTCAGAATGGGTCTGAGCTGATTTTCCCTGCTGGTTTTAGGCCGCTTTACACACACTTGATGCACTTACACAGAGATATCAAGACTTAGCTTTTAAGATGCTTACTAGTCGGATAGATACTTGTGCGATGAACAGGGTCTGGTGAGTCCAGTTGATTGAGCAAGGAGTAGGTCGTGTCCATTCCATATTCGGTTTTCGGAAGGGTATCTGTGCTCATTTCAAACTCGAGTTTTATGCGTCACCGCACCTCACCTTTCCCCTGAAGCAGGCATAAGTGTGTTTTCTAAAAGCGTGACTCTGTTCTGTTTGGGGATTCCGTTCATGGGGAGCGATTTTTACATTCCCTCGATAAGTGATATCATAAGTTTCTTTTTTTGTGGGACTTATTTCACTGAGGATGATCGTACCTAAATCCACTCAGGATGCTGCTACCAGCCTCATGACGTGGATTTCATGGCTGAGTGACACTCCATTGGACCTACGTAGCACCACTTGTCCACTTGTCCACTTGTCTTTGTCCACTTGTCCACTCGTCTTTGTCCACTTGGCTCTTTCCTGGGATAAGAAACGTGTACCGGAGTGGAGGTTCTTGTCAAGACAGCAGCCCTCAACTTTGGGGTCCCTGTGTCTGGTTGATTTTTTCATTTTCCCAAGGTCAACGCCCATGTGTGGAAGTGCCCTATGCTCTGTGGTTCTGTGTTTTCCATGGTTTGGGAAAGAGGATACACTTGTGAAGATTGGCTGTTGGCCATTGACATCCCGCCCATCAGCTTAACAAGGCTCCCTTGACTCCGTGGGCTGTCCTGCCTTTCTGGTTTTTAGACTTTTTTCGCCTGGCCCTTTTGCCCCCCGGGGGGGGGGGGGCGAGAGATTTCTTTGTAGTGCTGATTTGC
Source organism: Kogia breviceps (assembly GCF_026419965.1). Classification (NCBI taxonomy): domain Eukaryota; kingdom Metazoa; phylum Chordata; class Mammalia; order Artiodactyla; family Physeteridae; genus Kogia; species Kogia breviceps. The sequence goes on along the minus strand of NW_026711640.1, from coordinate 73,440 downwards.
TCTCCCAGGTTGCTTGGTTGGCCAAAAAGGGCGTATGCGTTTTTTCCTGAATATATTCAGGAAAAAACGCATACGCCCTTTTTGGCCAACCGCATCATTGTCCACGTTCTGGCGCTTTTCATGTGCTATCGGGGCCATTCCGATGTACCCGTTGACATCCGTTTCCTGCAGTTCTGCCTTGCGTTCAGCGCCTCTTCGTAGCCTGCGCTCAATATATTTTGGGGCGATAGTTATCGTTTAGAACTCTGCAGGTTTGGGAAGTGCAGGGCCCCTGAGCTCCATTTCCCAAGTCGCTTTTTTGTGAGTGGGACGCAACACGGCTGGATGGCTTCACGCCCTATTGTCGATCCCTGGTTGCAGGCTGAACCGCTGGTGAATTCTTCTTCGTGATGGGAAATGAGAGTGACATGTGCCCGACCAAACACCTCCAGCGAGTCTCTCATTGGTTCCCCCTCTTGCAGTTCATCCTGCGGACAAATTGCAGACGGTACGAAAGAGGCATGGAAAGGCGCCGAGTCTCCAAGTGGGGAGATTGTTAGTAAGGGGGCCTGAATGGAGAACACGAGCACCAGGAGATGAAAACTGAGGTGAGTTTCAGAAAGCTTTCCCGATCCCACGGTGTAGCATCCGCTGGGTTTCCAATGAGTGCTTTCGCTGTCGGAAGATTGCGTTGAACCTGGAGAGTTGTGACCCATGGAATGGGGAGCACGCAGGATTCCTTTCAAGGGTCTGCATTTGCTTTCCCAACCTCACCAATCGTCTCAGCCCCAAGAGTGTCCAGCCTTATGTCTTCTGCCGCTGGGGCTGTAGATGTGGTCAATCCTGGTTGCATGCCAGTCCCTGAACGCATTTTGGAAGAATTTCTCTCTGTTTTGCCCTGCTTGTTTCTTCTTTGTGTTGGAAATGTATCCTCAGAATGGGTCTGAGCTGATTTTCCCTGCTGGTTTTAGGCCGCTTTACACACACTTGATGCACTTACACAGAGATATCAAGACTTAGCTTTTAAGATGCTTACTAGTCGGATAGATACTTGTGCGATGAACAGGGTCTGGTGAGTCCAGTTGATTGAGCAAGGAGTAGGTCGTGTCCATTCCATATTCGGTTTTCGGAAGGGTATCTGTGCTCATTTCAAACTCGAGTTTTATGCGTCACCGCACCTCACCTTTCCCCTGAAGCAGGCATAAGTGTGTTTTCTAAAAGCGTGACTCTGTTCTGTTTGGGGATTCCGTTCATGGGGAGCGATTTTTACATTCCCTCGATAAGTGATATCATAAGTTTCTTTTTTTGTGGGACTTATTTCACTGAGGATGATCGTACCTAAATCCACTCAGGATGCTGCTACCAGCCTCATGACGTGGATTTCATGGCTGAGTGACACTCCATTGGACCTACGTAGCACCACTTGTCCACTTGTCCACTTGTCTTTGTCCACTTGTCCACTCGTCTTTGTCCACTTGGCTCTTTCCTGGGATATGAAACGTGTACCGGAGTGGAGGTTCTTGTCAAGACAGCAGCCCTCAACTTTGGGGTCCCTGTGTCTGGTTGATTTTTTCATTTTCCCAAGGTCAACGCCCATGTGTGGAAGTGCCCTATGCTCTGTGGTTCTGTGTTTTACATGGTTTGGGAAAGAGGATACACTTGTGAAGATTGGCTGTTGGCCATTGACATCCCGCCCATCAGCTTAACAAGGCTCCCTTGACTCCGTGGGCTGTCCTGCCTTTCTGGTTTTTAGACTTTTTTCGCCTGGCCCTTTTGCCCCGGGGGGGGGCGAGAGATTTCTTTGTAGTGCTGATTTGCTCTCCCAGGTTGCTTGGTTGGCCAAAAAGGGCGTATGCGTTTTTTCCTGAATATATTCAGGAAAAAACGCATACGCCCTTTTTGGCCAACCGCATCATTGTCCACGTTCTGGCGCTTTTCATGTGCTATCGGGGCCATTCCGATGTACCCGTTGACATCCGTTTCCTGCAGTTCTGCCTTGCGTTCAGCGCCTCTTCGTAGCCTGCGCTCAATATATTTTGGGGCGATAGTTATCGTTTAGAACTCTGCAGGTTTGGGAAGTGCAGGGCCCCTGAGCTCCATTTCCCAAGTCGCTTTTTTGTGAGTGGGACGCAACACGGCTGGATGGCTTCACGCCCTATTGTCGATCCCTGGTTGCAGGCTGAACCGCTGGTGAATTCTTCTTCGTGATGGGAAATGAGAGTGACATGTGCCCGACCAAACACCTCCAGCGAGTCTCTCATTGGTTCCCCCTCTTGCAGTTCATCCTGCGGACAAATTGCAGACGGTACGAAAGAGGCATGGAAAGGCGCCGAGTCTCCAAGTGGGGAGATTGTTAGTAAGGGGGCCTGAATGGAGAACACGAGCACCAGGAGATGAAAACTGAGGTGAGTTTCAGAAAGCTTTCCCGATCCCACGGTGTAGCATCCGCTGGGTTTCCAATGAGTGCTTTCGCTGTCGGAAGATTGCGTTGAACCTGGAGAGTTGGGAGCCATGGAATGGGGAGCACGCAGGATTCCTTTCAAGGGTCTGCATTTGCTTTCCCAACCTCACCAATCGTCTCAGCCCCAAGAGTGTCCAGCCTTATGTCTTCTGCCGCTGGGGCTGTAGATGTGGTCAATCCTGGTTGCATGCCAGTCCCTGAACGCATTTTGGAAGAATTTCTCTCTGTTTTGCCCTGCTTGTTTCTTCTTTGTGTTGGAAATGTATCCTCAGAATGGGTCTGAGCTGATTTTCCCTGCTGGTTTTAGGCCGCTTTACACACACTTGATGCACTTACACAGAGATATCAAGACTTAGCTTTTAAGATGCTTACTAGTCGGATAGATACTTGTGCGATGAACAGGGTCTGGTGAGTCCAGTTGATTGAGCAAGGAGTAGGTCGTGTCCATTCCATATTCGGTTTTCGGAAGGGTATCTGTGCTCATTTCAAACTCGAGTTTTATGCGTCACCGCACCTCACCTTTCCCCTGAAGCAGGCATAAGTGTGTTTTCTAAAAGCGTGACTCTGTTCTGTTTGGGGATTCCGTTCATGGGGAGCGATTTTTACATTCCCTCGATAAGTGATATCATAAGTTTCTTTTTTTGTGGGACTTATTTCACTGAGGATGATCGTACCTAAATCCACTCAGGATGCTGCTACCAGCCTCATGACGTGGATTTCATGGCTGAGTGACACTCCATTGGACCTACGTAGCACCACTTGTCCACTTGTCCACTTGTCTTTGTCCACTTGTCCACTCGTCTTTGTCCACTTGGCTCTTTCCTGGGATAAGAAACGTGTACCGGAGTGGAGGTTCTTGTCAAGACAGCAGCCCTCAACTTTGGGGTCCCTGTGTCTGGTTGATTTTTTCATTTTCCCAAGGTCAACGCCCATGTGTGGAAGTGCCCTATGCTCTGTGGTTCTGTGTTTTCCATGGTTTGGGAAAGAGGATACACTTGTGAAGATTGGCTGTTGGCCATTGACATCCCGCCCATCAGCTTAACAAGGCTCCCTTGACTCCGTGGGCTGTCCTGCCTTTCTGGTTTTTAGACTTTTTTCGCCTGGCCCTTTTGCCCCCCGGGGGGGGGGGGCGAGAGATTTCTTTGTAGTGCTGATTTGCTCTCCCAGGTTGCTTGGTTGGCCAAAAAGGGCGTATGCGTTTTTTCCTGAATATATTCAGGAAAAAACGCATACGCCCTTTTTGGCCAACCGCATCATTGTCCACGTTCTGGCGCTTTTCATGTGCTATCGGGGCCATTCCGATGTACCCGTTGACATCCGTTTCCTGCAGTTCTGCCTTGCGTTCAGCGCCTCTTCGTAGCCTGCGCTCAATATATTTTGGGGCGATAGTTATCGTTTAGAACTCTGCAGGTTTGGGAAGTGCAGGGCCCCTGAGCTCCATTTCCCAAGTCGCTTTTTTGTGAGTGGGACGCAACACGGCTGGATGGCTTCACGCCCTATTGTCGATCCGCGGTTGCAGGCTGAACCGCTGGTGAATTCTTCTTCGTGATGGGAAATGAGAGTGACATGTGCCCGACCAAACACCTCCAGCGAGTCTCTCATTGGTTCCCCCTCTTGCAGTTCATCCTGCGGACAAATTGCAGACGGTACGAAAGAGGCATGGAAAGGCGCCGAGTCTCCAAGTGGGGAGATTGTTAGTAAGGGGGCCTGAATGGAGAACACGAGCACCAGGAGAGGAAAACTGAGGTGAGTTTCAGAAAGCTTTCCCGATCCCACGGTGTAGCATCCGCTGGGTTTCCAATGAGTGCTTTCGCTGTCGGAAGATTGCGTTGAACCTGGAGAGTTGGGACCCATGGAATGGGGAGCACGCAGGATTCCTTTCAAGGGTCTGCATTTGCTTTCCCAACCTCACCAATCGTCTCAGCCCCAAGAGTGTCCAGCCTTATGTCTTCTGCCGCTGGGGCTGTAGATGTGGTCAATCCTGGTTGCATGCCAGTCCCTGAACGCATTTTGGAAGAATTTCTCTCTGTTTTGCCCTGCTTGTTTCTTCTTTATGTTGGAAATGTATCCTCAGAATGGGTCTGAGCTGATTTTCCCTGCTGGTTTTAGGCCGCTTTACACACACTTGATGCACTTACACAGAGATATCAAGACTTAGCTTTTAAGATGCTTACTAGTCGGATAGATACTTGTGCGATGAACAGGGTCTGGTGAGTCCAGTTGATTGAGCAAGGAGTAGGTCGTGTCCATTCCATATTCGGTTTTCGGAAGGGTATCTGTGCTCATTTCAAACTCGAGTTTTATGCGTCACCCCACCTCACCTTTCCCCTGAAGCAGGCATAAGTGTGTTTTCTAAAAGCGTGACTCTGTTCTGTTTGGGGATTCAGTGCATGGGGAGCGATTTTTACATTCCCTCGATAAGTGATATCATAAGTTTCTTTTTTTGTGGGACTTATTTCACTGAGGATGATCGTACCTAAATCCACTCAGGATGCTGCTACCAGCCTCATGACGTGGATTTCATGGCTGAGTGACACTCCATTGGACCTACGTAGCACCACTTGTCCACTTGTCCACTTGTCTTTGTCCACTTGTCCACTCGTCTTTGTCCACTTGGCTCTTTCCTGGGATATGAAACGTGTACCGGAGTGGAGGTTCTTGTCAAGACAGCAGCCCTCAACTTTGGGGTCCCTGTGTCTGGTTGATTTTTTCATTTTCCCAAGGTCAACGCCCATGTGTGGAAGTGCCCTATGCTCTGTGGTTCTGTGTTTTCCATGGTTTGGGAAAGAGGATACACTTGTGAAGATTGGCTGTTGGCCATTGACATCCCGCCCATCAGCTTAACAAGGCTCCCTTGACTCCGTGGGCTGTCCTGCCTTTCTGGTTTTTAGACTTTTTTCGCCTGGCCCTTTTGCCCCGGGGGGGGGCAAGAGATTTCTTTGTAGTGCTGATTTGCTCTCCCAGGTTGCTTGGTTGGCCAAAAAGGGCGTATGCGTTTTTTCCTGAATATATTCAGGAAAAAACGCATTCGCCCTTTTTGGCCAACCGCATCATTGTCCACGTTCTGGCGCTTTTCATGTGCTATCGGGGCCATTCCGATGTAGCCGTTGACATCCGTTTCCTGCAGTTCTGCCTTGCGTTCAGCGCCTCTTCGTAGCCTGACCTCAATATATTTTGGGGCGATAGTTATCGTTTAGAACTCTGCAGGTTTGGGAAGTGCAGTGCCCCTGAGCTCCATTTCCCAAGTCGCTTTTTTGTGAGTGGGACGCAACACGGCTGGATGGCTTCACGCCCTATTGTCGATCCGGGGTGGCAGGCTGAACCGCTGGTGAATTCTTCTTCGTGATGGGAAATGAGAGTGACATGTGCCCGACCAAACACCTCCAGCGAGTCTCTCATTGGTTCCCCCTCTTGCAGTTCATCCTGCGGACAAATTGCAGACGGTACGAAAGAGGCATGGAAAGGCGCCGAGTCTCCAAGTGGGGAGATTGTTAGTAAGGGGGCCTGAATGGAGAACACGAGCACCAGGAGATGAAAACTGAGGTGAGTTTCAGAAAGCTTTCCCGATCCCACGGTGTAGCATCCGCTGGGTTTCCAATGAGTGCTTTCGCTGTCGGAAGATTGCGTTGAACCTGGAGAGTTGGGACCCATGGAATGGGGAGCACGCAGGATTCCTTTCAAGGGTCTGCATTTGCTTTCCCAACCTCACCAATCGTCTCAGCCCCAAGAGTGTCCAGCCTTATGTCTTCTGCCGCTGGGGCTGTAGATGTGGTCAATCCTGGTTGCATGCCAGTCCCTGAACGCATTTTGGAAGAATTTCTCTCTGTTTTGCCCTGCTTGTTTCTTCTTTATGTTGGAAATGTATCCTCAGAATGGGTCTGAGCTGATTTTCCCTGCTGGTTTTAGGCCGCTTTACACACACTTGATGCACTTACACAGAGATATCAAGACTTAGCTTTTAAGATGCTTACTAGTCGGATAGATACTTGTGCGATGAACAGGGTCTGGTGAGTCCAGTTGATTGAGCAAGGAGTAGGTCGTGTCCATTCCATATTCGGTTTTCGGAAGGGTATCTGTGCTCATTTCAAACTCGAGTTTTATGCGTCACCCCACCTCACCTTTCCCCTGAAGCAGGCATAAGTGTGTTTTCTAAAAGCGTGACTCTGTTCTGTTTGGGGATTCAGTGCATGGGGAGCGATTTTTACATTCCCTCGATAAGTGATATCATAAGTTTCTTTTTTTGTGGGACTTATTTCACTGAGGATGATCGTACCTAAATCCACTCAGGATGCTGCTACCAGCCTCATGACGTGGATTTCATGGCTGAGTGACACTCCATTGGACCTACGTAGCACCACTTGTCCACTTGTCCACTTGTCTTTGTCCACTTGTCCACTCGTCTTTGTCCACTTGGCTCTTTCCTGGGATATGAAACGTGTACCGGAGTGGAGGTTCTTGTCAAGACAGCAGCCCTCAACTTTGGGGTCCCTGTGTCTGGTTGATTTTTTCATTTTCCCAAGGTCAACGCCCATGTGTGGAAGTGCCCTATGCTCTGTGGTTCTGTGTTTTCCATGGTTTGGGAAAGAGGATACACTTGTGAAGATTGGCTGTTGGCCATTGACATCCCGCCCATCAGCTTAACAAGGCTCCCTTGACTCCGTGGGCTGTCCTGCCTTTCTGGTTTTTAGACTTTTTTCGCCTGGCCCTTTTGCCCCGGGGGGGGCCGAGAGATTTCTTTGTAGTGCTGATTTGCTCTCCCAGGTTGCTTGGTTGGCCAAAAAGGGCGTATGCGTTTTTTCCTGAATATATTCAGGAAAAAACGCATACGCCCTTTTTGGCCAACCGCATCATTGTCCACGTTCTGGCGCTTTTCATGTGCTATCGGGGCCATTCCGATGTACCCGTTGACATCCGTTTCCTGCAGTTCTGCCTTGCGTTCAGCGCCTCTTCGTAGCCTGACCTCAATATATTTTGGGGCGATAGTTATCGTTTAGAACTCTGCAGGTTTGGGAAGTGCAGTGCCCCTGAGCTCCATTTCCCAAGTCGCTTTTTTGTGAGTGGGACGCAACACGGCTGGATGGCTTCACGCCCTATTGTCGATCCGGGGTGGCAGGCTGAACCGCTGGTGAATTCTTCTTCGTGATGGGAAATGAGAGTGACATGTGCCCGACCAAACACCTCCAGCGAGTCTCTCATTGGTTCCCCCTCTTGCAGTTCATCCTGCGGACAAATTGCAGACGGTACGAAAGAGGCATGGAAAGGCGCCGAGTCTCCAAGTGGGGAGATTGTTAGTAAGGGGGCCTGAATGGAGAACACGAGCACCAGGAGATGAAAACTGAGGTGAGTTTCAGAAAGCTTTCCCGATCCCACGGTGTAGCATCCGCTGGGTTTCCAATGAGTGCTTTCGCTGTCGGAAGATTGCGTTGAACCTGGAGAGTTGGGACCCATGGAATGGGGAGCACGCAGGATTCCTTTCAAGGGTCTGCATTTGCTTTCCCAACCTCACCAATCGTCTCAGCCCCAAGAGTGTCCAGCCTTATGTCTTCTGCCGCTGGGGCTGTAGATGTGGTCAATCCTGGTTGCATGCCAGTCCCTGAACGCATTTTGGAAGAATTTCTCTCTGTTTTGCCCTGCTTGTTTCTTCTTTATGTTGGAAATGTATCCTCAGAATGGGTCTGAGCTGATTTTCCCTGCTGGTTTTAGGCCGCTTTACACACACTTGATGCACTTACACAGAGATATCAAGACTTAGCTTTTAAGATGCTTACTAGTCGGATAGATACTTGTGCGATGAACAGGGTCTGGTGAGTCCAGTTGATTGAGCAAGGAGTAGGTCGTGTCCATTCCATATTCGGTTTTCGGAAGGGTATCTGTGCTCATTTCAAACTCGAGTTTTATGCGTCACCCCACCTCACCTTTCCCCTGAAGCAGGCATAAGTGTGTTTTCTAAAAGCGTGACTCTGTTCTGTGTGGGGATTCAGTTCATGGGGAGCGATTTTTACATTCCCTCGATAAGTGATATCATAAGTTTCTTTTTTTGTGGGACTTATTTCACTGAGGATGATCGTACCTAAATCCACTCAGGATGCTGCTACCAGCCTCATGACGTGGATTTCATGGCTGAGTGACACTCCATTGGACCTACGTAGCACCACTTGTCCACTTGTCCAGTTGTCTTTGTCCACTTGTCCACTCGTCTTTGTCCACTTGGCTCTTTCCTGGGATATGAAACGTGTACCGGAGTGGAGGTTCTTGTCAAGACAGCAGCCCTCAACTTTGGGGTCCCTGTGTCTGGTTGATTTTTTCATTTTCCCAAGGTCAACGCCCATGTGTGGAAGTGCCCTATGCTCTGTGGTTCTGTGTTTTACATGGGTTGGGAAAGAGGATACACTTGTGAAGATTGGCTGTTGGCCATTGACATCCCGCCCATCAGCTTAACAAGGCTCCCTTGACTCCGTGGGCTGTCCTGCCTTTCTGGTTTTTAGACTTTTTTCGCCTGGCCCTTTTGCCCCGGGGGGGGGCGAGAGATTTCTTTGTAGTGCTGATTTGCTCTCCCAGGTTGCTTGGTTGGCCAAAAAGGGCGTATGCGTTTTTTCCTGAATATATTCAGGAAAAAACGCATACGCCCTTTTTGGCCAACCGCATCATTGTCCACGTTCTGGCGCTTTTCATGTGCTATCGGGGCCATTCCGATGTACCCGTTGACATCCGTTTCCTGCAGTTCTGCCTTGCGTTCAGCGCCTCTTCGTAGCCTGACCTCAATATATTTTGGGGCGATAGTTATCGTTTAGAACTCTGCAGGTTTGGGAAGTGCAGTGCCCCTGAGCTCCATTTCCCAAGTCGCTTTTTTGTGAGTGGGACGCAACACGGCTGGATGGCTTCACGCCCTATTGTCGATCCGGGGTGGCAGGCTGAACCGCTGGTGAATTCTTCTTCGTGATGGGAAATGAGAGTGACATGTGCCCGACCAAACACCTCCAGCGAGTCTCTCATTGGTTCCCCCTCTTGCAGTTCATCCTGCGGACAAATTGCAGACGGTACGAAAGAGGCATGGAAAGGCGCCGAGTCTCCAAGTGGGGAGATTGTTAGTAAGGGGGCCTGAATGGAGAACACGAGCACCAGGAGATGAAAACTGAGGTGAGTTTCAGAAAGCTTTCCCGATCCCACGGTGTAGCATCCGCTGGGTTTCCAATGAGTGCTTTCGCTGTCGGAAGATTGCGTTGAACCTGGAGAGTTGGGACCCATGGAATGGGGAGCACGCAGGATTCCTTTCAAGGGTCTGCATTTGCTTTCCCAACCTCACCAATCGTCTCAGCCCCAAGAGTGTCCAGCCTTATGTCTTCTGCCGCTGGGGCTGTAGATGTGGTCAATCCTGGTTGCATGCCAGTCCCTGAACGCATTTTGGAAGAATTTCTCTCTGTTTTGCCCTGCTTGTTTCTTCTTTATGTTGGAAATGTATCCTCAGAATGGGTCTGAGCTGATTTTCCCTGCTGGTTTTAGGCCGCTTTACACACACTTGATGCACTTACACAGAGATATCAAGACTTAGCTTTTAAGATGCTTACTAGTCGGATAGATACTTGTGCGATGAACAGGGTCTGGTGAGTCCAGTTGATTGAGCAAGGAGTAGGTCGTGTCCATTCCATATTCGGTTTTCGGAAGGGTATCTGTGCTCATTTCAAACTCGAGTTTTATGCGTCACCCCACCTCACCTTTCCCCTGAAGCAGGCATAAGTGTGTTTTCTAAAAGCGTGACTCTGTTCTGTTTGGGGATTCAGTGCATGGGGAGCGATTTTTACATTCCCTCGATAAGTGATATCATAAGTTTCTTTTTTTGTGGGACTTATTTCACTGAGGATGATCGTACCTAAATCCACTCAGGATGCTGCTACCAGCCTCATGACGTGGATTTCATGGCTGAGTGACACTCCATTGGACCTACGTAGCACCACTTGTCCACTTGTCCACTTGTCTTTGTCCACTTGTCCACTCGTCTTTGTCCACTTGGCTCTTTCCTGGGATATGAAACGTGTACCGGAGTGGAGGTTCTTGTCAAGACAGCAGCCCTCAACTTTGGGGTCCCTGTGTCTGGTTGATTTTTTCATTTTCCCAAGGTCAACGCCCATGTGTGGAAGTGCCCTATGCTCTGTGGTTCTGTGTTTTCCATGGTTTGGGAAAGAGGATACACTTGTGAAGATTGGCTGTTGGCCATTGACATCCCGCCCATCAGCTTAACAAGGCTCCCTTGACTCCGTGGGCTGTCCTGCCTTTCTGGTTTTTAGACTTTTTTCGCCTGGCCCTTTTGCCCCGGGGGGGGGGCGAGAGATTTCTTTGTAGTGCTGATTTGCTCTCCCAGGTTGCTTGGTTGGCCAAAAAGGGCGTATGCGTTTTTTCCTGAAGGAAAAAACGCATACGCCCTTTTTGGCCAACCGCATCATTGTCCACGTTCTGGCGCTTTTCATGTGCTATCGGGGCCATTCCGATGTACCCGTTGACATCCGTTTCCTGCAGTTCTGCCTTGCGTTCAGCGCCTCTTCGTAGCCTGACCTCAATATATTTTGGGGCGATAGTTATCGTTTAGAACTCTGCAGGTTTGGGAAGTGCAGTGCCCCTGAGCTCCATTTCCCAAGTCGCTTTTTTGTGAGTGGGACGCAACACGGCTGGATGGCTTCACGCCCTATTGTCGATCCGGGGTGGCAGGCTGAACCGCTGGTGAATTCTTCTTCGTGATGGGAAATGAGAGTGACATGTGCCCGACCAAACACCTCCAGCGAGTCTCTCATTGGTTCCCCCTCTTGCAGTTCATCCTGCGGACAAATTGCAGACGGTACGAAAGAGGCATGGAAAGGCGCCGAGTCTCCAAGTGGGGAGATTGTTAGTAAGGGGGCCTGAATGGAGAACACGAGCACCAGGAGATGAAAACTGAGGTGAGTTTCAGAAAGCTTTCCCGATCCCACGGTGTAGCATCCGCTGGGCTTCCAATGAGTGCTTTCGCTGTCGGAAGATTGCGTTGAACCTGGAGAGTTGGGAGCCATGGAATGGGGAGCACGCAGGATTCCTTTCAAGGGTCTGCATTTGCTTTCCCAACCTCACCAATCGTCTCAGCCCCAAGAGTGTCCAGCCTTATGTCTTCTGCCGCTGGGGCTGTAGATGTGGTCAATCCTGGTTGCATGCCAGTCCCTGAACGCATTTTGGAAGAATTTCTCTCTGTTTTGCCCTGCTTGTTTCTTCTTTATGTTGGAAATGTATCCTCAGAATGGGTCTGAGCTGATTTTCCCTGCTGGTTTTAGGCCGCTTTACACACACTTGATGCACTTACACAGAGATATCAAGACTTAGCTTTTAAGATGCTTACTAGTCGGATAGATACTTGTGCGATGAACAGGGTCTGGTGAGTCCAGTTGATTGAGCAAGGAGTAGGTCGTGTCCATTCCATATTCGGTTTTCGGAAGGGTATCTGTGCTCATTTCAAACTCGAGTTTTATGCGTCACCCCACCTCACCTTTCCCCTGAAGCAGGCATAAGTGTGTTTTCTAAAAGCGTGACTCTGTTCTGCTTGGGGATTCCGTTCATGGGGAGCGATTTTTACATTCCCTCGATAAGTGATATCATAAGTTTCTTTTTTTGTGGGACTTATTTCACTGAGGATGATCGTACCTAAATCCACTCAGGATGCTGCTACCAGCCTCATGACGTGGATTTCATGGCTGAGTGACACTCCATTGGACCTACGTAGCACCACTTGTCCACTTGTCCAGTTGTCTTTGTCCACTTGTCCACTCGTCTTTGTCCACTTGGCTCTTTCCTGGGATATGAAACGTGTACCGGAGTGGAGGTTCTTGTCAAGACAGCAGCCCTCAACTTTGGGGTCCCTGTGTCTGGTTGATTTTTTCATTTTCCCAAGGTCAACGCCCATGTGTGGAAGTGCCCTATGCTCTGTGGTTCTGTGTTTTACATGGGTTGGGAAAGAGGATACACTTGTGAAGATTGGCTGTTGGCCATTGACATCCCGCCCATCAGCTTAACAAGGCTCCCTTGACTCCGTGGGCTGTCCTGCCTTTCTGGTTTTTAGACTTTTTTCGCCTGGCCCTTTTGCCCCGGGGGGTGGCGAGAGATTTCTTTGTAGTGCTGATTTGCTCTCCCAGGTTGCTTGGTTGGCCAAAAAGGGCGTATGCGTTTTTTCCTGAATATATTCAGGAAAAAACGCATACGCCCTTTTTGGCCAACCGCATCATTGTCCACGTTCTGGCGCTTTTCATGTGCTATCGGGGCCATTCCGATGTACCCGTTGACATCCGTTTCCTGCAGTTCTGCCTTGCGTTCAGCGCCTCTTCGTAGCCTGACCTCAATATATTTTGGGGCGATAGTTATCGTTTAGAACTCTGCAGGTTTGGGAAGTGCAGTGCCCCTGAGCTCCATTTCCCAAGTCGCTTTTTTGTGAGTGGGACGCAACACGGCTGGATGGCTTCACGCCCTATTGTCGATCCGGGGTGGCAGGCTGAACCGCTGGTGAATTCTTCTTCGTGATGGGAAATGAGAGTGACATGTGCCCGACCAAACACCTCCAGCGAGTCTCTCATTGGTTCCCCCTCTTGCAGTTCATCCTGCGGACAAATTGCAGACGGTACGAAAGAGGCATGGAAAGGCGCCGAGTCTCCAAGTGGGGAGATTGTTAGTAAGGGGGCCTGAATGGAGAACACGAGCACCAGGAGATGAAAACTGAGGTGAGTTTCAGAAAGCTTTCCCGATCCCACGGTGTAGCATCCGCTGGGTTTCCAATGAGTGCTTTCGCTGTCGGAAGATTGCGTTGAACCTGGAGAGTTGGGAGCCATGGAATGGGGAGCACGCAGGATTCCTTTCAAGGGTCTGCATTTGCTTTCCCAACCTCACCAATCGTCTCAGCCCCAAGAGTGTCCAGCCTTATGTCTTCTGCCGCTGGGGCTGTAGATGTGGTCAATCCTGGTTGCATGCCAGTCCCTGAACGCATTTTGGAAGAATTTCTCTCTGTTTTGCCCTGCTTGTTTCTTCTTTATGTTGGAAATGTATCCTCAGAATGGGTCTGAGCTGATTTTCCCTGCTGGTTTTAGGCCGCTTTACACACACTTGATGCACTTACACAGAGATATCAAGACTTAGCTTTTAAGATGCTTACTAGTCGGATAGATACTTGTGCGATGAACAGGGTCTGGTGAGTCCAGTTGATTGAGCAAGGAGTAGGTCGTGTCCATTCCATATTCGGTTTTCGGAAGGGTATCTGTGCTCATTTCAAACTCGAGTTTTATGCGTCACCGCACCTCACCTTTCCCCTGAAGCAGGCATAAGTGTGTTTTCTCAAAGCGTGACTCTGTTCTGTTTGGGGATTCCGTTCATGGGGAGCGATTTTTACATTCCCTCGATAAGTGATATCATAAGTTTCTTTTTTTGTGGGACTTATTTCACTGAGGATGATCGTACCTAAATCCACTCAGGATGCTGCTACCAGCCTCATGACGTGGATTTCATGGCTGAGTGACACTCCATTGGACCTACGTAGCACCACTTGTCCACTTGTCCACTTGTCTTTGTCCACTTGTCCACTCGTCTTTGTCCACTTGGCTCTTTCCTGGGATATGAAACGTGTACCGGAGTGGAGGTTCTTGTCAAGACAGCAGCCCTCAACTTTGGGGTCCCTGTGTCTGGTTGATTTTTTCATTTTCCCAAGGTCAACGCCCATGTGTGGAAGTGCCCTATGCTCTGTGGTTCTGTGTTTTCCATGGTTTGGGAAAGAGGATACACTTGTGAAGATTGGCTGTTGGCCATTGACATCCCGCCCATCAGCTTAACAAGGCTCCCTTGACTCCGTGGGCTGTCCTGCCTTTCTGGTTTTTAGACTTTTTTCGCCTGGCCCTTTTGCCCCGGGGGGGGGGCGAGAGATTTCTTTGTAGTGCTGATTTGCTCTCCCAGGTTGCTTGGTTGGCCAAAAAGGGCGTATGCGTTTTTTCCTGAAGGAAAAAACGCATACGCCCTTTTTGGCCAACCGCATCATTGTCCACGTTCTGGCGCTTTTCATGTGCTATCGGGGCCATTCCGATGTACCCGTTGACATCCGTTTCCTGCAGTTCTGCCTTGCGTTCAGCGCCTCTTCGTAGCCTGACCTCAATATATTTTGGGGCGATAGTTATCGTTTAGAACTCTGCAGGTTTGGGAAGTGCAGTGCCCCTGAGCTCCATTTCCCAAGTCGCTTTTTTGTGAGTGGGACGCAACACGGCTGGATGGCTTCACGCCCTATTGTCGATCCGGGGTGGCAGGCTGAACCGCTGGTGAATTCTTCTTCGTGATGGGAAATGAGAGTGACATGTGCCCGACCAAACACCTCCAGCGAGTCTCTCATTGGTTCCCCCTCTTGCAGTTCATCCTGCGGACAAATTGCAGACGGTACGAAAGAGGCATGGAAAGGCGCCGAGTCTCCAAGTGGGGAGATTGTTAGTAAGGGGGCCTGAATGGAGAACACGAGCACCAGGAGATGAAAACTGAGGTGAGTTTCAGAAAGCTTTCCCGATCCCACGGTGTAGCATCCGCTGGGCTTCCAATGAGTGCTTTCGCTGTCGGAAGATTGCGTTGAACCTGGAGAGTTGGGACCCATGGAATGGGGAGCACGCAGGATTCCTTTCAAGGGTCTGCATTTGCTTTCCCAACCTCACCAATCGTCTCAGCCCCAAGAGTGTCCAGCCTTATGTCTTCTGCCGCTGGGGCTGTAGATGTGGTCAATCCTGGTTGCATGCCAGTCCCTGAACGCATTTTGGAAGAATTTCTCTCTGTTTTGCCCTGCTTGTTTCTTCTTTATGTTGGAAATGTATCCTCAGAATGGGTCTGAGCTGATTTTCCCTGCTGGTTTTAGGCCGCTTTACACACACTTGATGCACTTACACAGAGATATCAAGACTTAGCTTTTAAGATGCTTACTAGTCGGATAGATACTTGTGCGATGAACAGGGTCTGGTGAGTCCAGTTGATTGAGCAAGGAGTAGGTCGTGTCCATTCCATATTCGGTTTTCGGAAGGGTATCTGTGCTCATTTCAAACTCGAGTTTTATGCGTCACCCCACCTCACCTTTCCCCTGAAGCAGGCATAAGTGTGTTTTCTAAAAGCGTGACTCTGTTCTGCTTGGGGATTCCGTTCATGGGGAGCGATTTTTACATTCCCTCGATAAGTGATATCATAAGTTTCTTTTTTTGTGGGACTTATTTCACTGAGGATGATCGTACCTAAATCCACTCAGGATGCTGCTACCAGCCTCATGACGTGGATTTCATGGCTGAGTGACACTCCATTGGACCTACGTAGCACCACTTGTCCACTTGTCCAGTTGTCTTTGTCCACTTGTCCACTCGTCTTTGTCCACTTGGCTCTTTCCTGGGATATGAAACGTGTACCGGAGTGGAGGTTCTTGTCAAGACAGCAGCCCTCAACTTTGGGGTCCCTGTGTCTGGTTGATTTTTTCATTTTCCCAAGGTCAACGCCCATGTGTGGAAGTGCCCTATGCTCTGTGGTTCTGTGTTTTACATGGGTTGGGAAAGAGGATACACTTGTGAAGATTGGCTGTTGGCCATTGACATCCCGCCCATCAGCTTAACAAGGCTCCCTTGACTCCGTGGGCTGTCCTGCCTTTCTGGTTTTTAGACTTTTTTCGCCTGGCCCTTTTGCCCCGGGGGGTGGCGAGAGATTTCTTTGTAGTGCTGATTTGCTCTCCCAGGTTGCTTGGTTGGCCAAAAAGGGCGTATGCGTTTTTTCCTGAATATATTCAGGAAAAAACGCATACGCCCTTTTTGGCCAACCGCATCATTGTCCACGTTCTGGCGCTTTTCATGTGCTATCGGGGCCATTCCGATGTACCCGTTGACATCCGTTTCCTGCAGTTCTGCCTTGCGTTCAGCGCCTCTTCGTAGCCTGACCTCAATATATTTTGGGGCGATAGTTATCGTTTAGAACTCTGCAGGTTTGGGAAGTGCAGTGCCCCTGAGCTCCATTTCCCAAGTCGCTTTTTTGTGAGTGGGACGCAACACGGCTGGATGGCTTCACGCCCTATTGTCGATCCGGGGTGGCAGGCTGAACCGCTGGTGAATTCTTCTTCGTGATGGGAAATGAGAGTGACATGTGCCCGACCAAACACCTCCAGCGAGTCTCTCATTGGTTCCCCCTCTTGCAGTTCATCCTGCGGACAAATTGCAGACGGTACGAAAGAGGCATGGAAAGGCGCCGAGTCTCCAAGTGGGGAGATTGTTAGTAAGGGGGCCTGAATGGAGAACACGAGCACCAGGAGATGAAAACTGAGGTGAGTTTCAGAAAGCTTTCCCGATCCCACGGTGTAGCATCCGCTGGGTTTCCAATGAGTGCTTTCGCTGTCGGAAGATTGCGTTGAACCTGGAGAGTTGGGACCCATGGAATGGGGAGCACGCAGGATTCCTTTCAAGGGTCTGCATTTGCTTTCCCAACCTCACCAATCGTCTCAGCCCCAAGAGTGTCCAGCCTTATGTCTTCTGCCGCTGGGGCTGTAGATGTGGTCAATCCTGGTTGCATGCCAGTCCCTGAACGCATTTTGGAAGAATTTCTCTCTGTTTTGCCCTGCTTGTTTCTTCTTTATGTTGGAAATGTATCCTCAGAATGGGTCTGAGCTGATTTTCCCTGCTGGTTTTAGGCCGCTTTACACACACTTGATGCACTTACACAGAGATATCAAGACTTAGCTTTTAAGATGCTTACTAGTCGGATAGATACTTGTGCGATGAACAGGGTCTGGTGAGTCCAGTTGATTGAGCAAGGAGTAGGTCGTGTCCATTCCATATTCGGTTTTCGGAAGGGTATCTGTGCTCATTTCAAACTCGAGTTTTATGCGTCACCCCACCTCACCTTTCCCCTGAAGCAGGCATAAGTGTGTTTTCTAAAAGCGTGACTCTGTTCTGTGTGGGGATTCAGTGCATGGGGAGCGATTTTTACATTCCCTCGATAAGTGATATCATAAGTTTCTTTTGTTGTGGGACTTATTTCACTGAGGATGATCGTACCTAAATCCACTCAGGATGCTGCTACCAGCCTCATGACGTGGATTTCATGGCTGAGTGACACTCCATTGGACCTACGTAGCACCACTTGTCCACTTGTCCAGTTGTCTTTGTCCACTTGTCCACTCGTCTTTGTCCACTTGGCTCTTTCCTGGGATATGAAACGTGTACCGGAGTGGAGGTTCTTGTCAAGACAGCAGCCCTCAACTTTGGGGTCCCTGTGTCTGGTTGATTTTTTCATTTTCCCAAGGTCAACGCCCATGTGTGGAAGTGCCCTATGCTCTGTGGTTCTGTGTTTTCCATGGTTTGGGAAAGAGGATACACTTGTGAAGATTGGCTGTTGGCCATTGACATCCCGCCCATCAGCTTAACAAGGCTCCCTTGACTCCGTGGCCTGTCCTGCCTTTCTGGTTTTTAGACTTTTTTCGCCTGGCCCTTTTGCCCCGGGGGGGGGCGAGAGATTTCTTTGTAGTGCTGATTTGCTCTCCCAGGTTGCTTGGTTGGCCAAAAAGGGCGTATGCGTTTTTTCCTGAATATATTCAGGAAAAAACGCATACGCCCTTTTTGGCCAACCGCATCATTGTCCACGTTCTGGCGCTTTTCATGTGCTATCGGGGCCATTCCGATGTACCCGTTGACATCCGTTTCCTGCAGTTCTGCCTTGCGTTCAGCGCCTCTTCGTAGCCTGACCTCAATATATTTTGGGGCGATAGTTATCGTTTAGAACTCTGCAGGTTTGGGAAGTGCAGTGCCCCTGAGCTCCATTTCCCAAGTCGCTTTTTTGTGAGTGGGACGCAACACGGCTGGATGGCTTCACGCCCTATTGTCGATCCGGGGTGGCAGGCTGAACCGCTGGTGAATTCTTCTTCGTGATGGGAAATGAGAGTGACATGTGCCCGACCAAACACCTCCAGCGAGTCTCTCATTGGTTCCCCCTCTTGCAGTTCATCCTGCGGACAAATTGCAGACGGTACGAAAGAGGCATGGAAAGGCGCCGAGTCTCCAAGTGGGGAGATTGTTAGTAAGGGGGCCTGAATGGAGAACACGAGCACCAGGAGATGAAAACTGAGGTGAGTTTCAGAAAGCTTTCCCGATCCCACGGTGTAGCATCCGCTGGGTTTCCAATGAGTGCTTTCGCTGTCGGAAGATTGCGTTGAACCTGGAGAGTTGGGACCCATGGAATGGGGAGCACGCAGGATTCCTTTCAAGGGTCTGCATTTGCTTTCCCAACCTCACCAATCGTCTCAGCCCCAAGAGTGTCCAGCCTTATGTCTTCTGCCGCTGGGGCTGTAGATGTGGTCAATCCTGGTTGCATGCCAGTCCCTGAACGCATTTTGGAAGAATTTCTCTCTGTTTTGCCCTGCTTGTTTCTTCTTTATGTTGGAAATGTATCCTCAGAATGGGTCTGAGCTGATTTTCCCTGCTGGTTTTAGGCCGCTTTACACACACTTGATGCACTTACACAGAGATATCAAGACTTAGCTTTTAAGATGCTTACTAGTCGGATAGATACTTGTGCGATGAACAGGGTCTGGTGAGTCCAGTTGATTGAGCAAGGAGTAGGTCGTGTCCATTCCATATTCGGTTTTCGGAAGGGTATCTGTGCTCATTTCAAACTCGAGTTTTATGCGTCACCCCACCTCACCTTTCCCCTGAAGCAGGCATAAGTGTGTTTTCTAAAAGCGTGACTCTGTTCTGTTTGGGGATTCAGTGCATGGGGAGCGATTTTTACATTCCCTCGATAAGTGATATCATAAGTTTCTTTTGTTGTGGGACTTATTTCACTGAGGATGATCGTACCTAAATCCACTCAGGATGCTGCTACCAGCCTCATGACGTGGATTTCATGGCTGAGTGACACTCCATTGGACCTACGTAGCACCACTTGTCCACTTGTCCACTTGTCTTTGTCCACTTGTCCACTCGTCTTTGTCCACTTGGCTCTTTCCTGGGATATGAAACGTGTACCGGAGTGGAGGTTCTTGTCAAGACAGCAGCCCTCAACTTTGGGGTCCCTGTGTCTGGTTGATTTTTTCATTTTCCCAAGGTCAACGCCCATGTGTGGAAGTGCCCTATGCTCTGTGGTTCTGTGTTTTCCATGGTTTGGGAAAGAGGATACACTTGTGAAGATTGGCTGTTGGCCATTGACATCCCGCCCATCAGCTTAACAAGGCTCCCTTGACTCCGTGGGCTGTCCTGCCTTTCTGGTTTTTAGACTTTTTTCGCCTGGCCCTTTTGCCCCGGGGGGGGGGCGAGAGATTTCTTTGTAGTGCTGATTTGCTCTCCCAGCTTGCTTGGTTGGCCAAAAAGGGCGTATGCGTTTTTTCCTGAATATATTCAGGAAAAAACGCATACGCCCTTTTTGGCCAACCGCATCATTGTCCACGTTCTGGCGCTTTTCATGTGCTATCGGGGCCATTCCGATGTACCCGTTGACATCCGTTTCCTGCAGTTCTGCCTTGCGTTCAGCGCCTCTTCGTAGCCTGACCTCAATATATTTTGGGGCGATAGTTATCGTTTAGAACTCTGCAGGTTTGGGAAGTGCAGTGCCCCTGAGCTCCATTTCTCAAGTCGCTTTTTTGTGAGTGGGACGCAACACGGCTGGATGGCTTCACGCCCTATTGTCGATCCGGGGTGGCAGGCTGAACCGCTGGTGAATTCTTCTTCGTGATGGGAAATGAGAGTGACATGTGCCCGACCAAACACCTCCAGCGAGTCTCTCATTGGTTCCCCCTCTTGCAGTTCATCCTGCGGACAAATTGCAGACGGTACGAAAGAGGCATGGAAAGGCGCCGAGTCTCCAAGTGGGGAGATTGTTAGTAAGGGGGCCTGAATGGAGAACACGAGCACCAGGAGATGAAAACTGAGGTGAGTTTCAGAAAGCTTTCCCGATCCCACGGTGTAGCATCCGCTGGGTTTCCAATGAGTGCTTTCGCTGTCGGAAGATTGCGTTGAACCTGGAGAGTTGGGACCCATGGAATGGGGAGCACGCAGGATTCCTTTCAAGGGTCTGCATTTGCTTTCCCAACCTCACCAATCGTCTCAGCCCCAAGAGTGTCCAGCCTTATGTCTTCTGCCGCTGGGGCTGTAGATGTGGTCAATCCTGGTTGCATGCCAGTCCCTGAACGCATTTTGGAAGAATTTCTCTCTGTTTTGCCCTGCTTGTTTCTTCTTTATGTTGGAAATGTATCCTCAGAATGGGTCTGAGCTGATTTTCCCTGCTGGTTTTAGGCCGCTTTACACACACTTGATGCACTTACACAGAGATATCAAGACTTAGCTTTTAAGATGCTTACTAGTCGGATAGATACTTGTGCGATGAACAGGGTCTGGTGAGTCCAGTTGATTGAGCAAGGAGTAGGTCGTGTCCATTCCATATTCGGTTTTCGGAAGGGTATCTGTGCTCATTTCAAACTCGAGTTTTATGCGTCACCCCACCTCACCTTTCCCCTGAAGCAGGCATAAGTGTGTTTTCTAAAAGCGTGACTCTGTTCTGTTTGGGGATTCAGTGCATGGGGAGCGATTTTTACATTCCCTCGATAAGTGATATCATAAGTTTCTTTTTTTGTGGGACTTATTTCACTGAGGATGATCGTACCTAAATCCACTCAGGATGCTGCTACCAGCCTCATGACGTGGATTTCATGGCTGAGTGACACTCCATTGGACCTACGTAGCACCACTTGTCCACTTGTCCACTTGTCTTTGTCCACTTGTCCACTCGTCTTTGTCCACTTGGCTCTTTCCTGGGATATGAAACGTGTACCGGAGTGGAGGTTCTTGTCAAGACAGCAGCCCTCAACTTTGGGGTCCCTGTGTCTGGTTGATTTTTTCATTTTCCCAAGGTCAACGCCCATGTGTGGAAGTGCCCTATGCTCTGTGGTTCTGTGTTTTCCATGGTTTGGGAAAGAGGATACACTTGTGAAGATTGGCTGTTGGCCATTGACATCCCGCCCATCAGCTTAACAAGGCTCCCTTGACTCCGTGGCCTGTCCTGCCTTTCTGGTTTTTAGACTTTTTCCGCCTGGCCCTTTTGCCCCGGGGGGGGCGAGAGATTTCTTTGTAGTGCTGATTTGCTCTCCCACGTTGCTTGGTTGGCCAAAAAGGGCGTATGCGTTTTTTCCTGAATATATTCAGGAAAAAACGCATACGCCCTTTTTGGCCAACCGCATCATTGTCCACGTTCTGGCGCTTTTCATGTGCTATCGGGGCCATTCCGATGTACCCGTTGACATCCCTTTCCTGCAGTTCTGCCTTGCGTTCAGCGCCTCTTCGTAGCCTGACCTCAATATATTTTGGGGCGATAGTTATCGTTTAGAACTCTGCAGGTTTGGGAAGTGCAGGGCCCCTGAGCTCCATTTCCCAAGTCGCTTTTTTGTGAGTGGGACGCAACACGGCTGGATGGCTTCACGCCCTATTGTCGATCCGGGGTGGCAGGCTGAACCGCTGGTGAATTCTTCTTCGTGATGGGAAATGAGAGTGACATGTGCCCGACCAAACACCTCCAGCGAGTCTCTCATTGGTTCCCCCTCTTGCAGTTCATCCTGCGGACAAATTGCAGACGGTACGAAAGAGGCATGGAAAGGCGCCGAGTCTCCAAGTGGGGAGATTGTTAGTAAGGGGGCCTGAATGGAGAACACGAGCACCAGGAGATGAAAACTGAGGTGAGTTTCAGAAAGCTTTCCCGATCCCACGGTGTAGCATCCGCTGGGTTTCCAATGAGTGCTTTCGCTGTCGGAAGATTGCGTTGAACCTGGAGAGTTGGGAGCCATGGAATGGGGAGCACGCAGGATTCCTTTCAAGGGTCTGCATTTGCTTTCCCAACCTCACCAATCGTCTCAGCCCCAAGAGTGTCCAGCCTTATGTCTTCTGCCGCTGGGGCTGTAGATGTGGTCAATCCTGGTTGCATGCCAGTCCCTGAACGCATTTTGGAAGAATTTCTCTCTGTTTTGCCCTGCTTGTTTCTTCTTTATGTTGGAAATGTATCCTCAGAATGGGTCTGAGCTGATTTTCCCTGCTGGTTTTAGGCCGCTTTACACACACTTGATGCACTTACACAGAGATATCAAGACCTAGCTTTTAAGATGCTTACTAGTCGGATAGATACTTGTGCGATGAACAGGGTCTGGTGAGTCCAGTTGATTGAGCAAGGAGTAGGTCGTGTCCATTCCATATTCGGTTTTCGGAAGGGTATCTGTGCTCATTTCAAACTCGAGTTTTATGCGTCACCCCACCTCACCTTTCCCCTGAAGCAGGCATAAGTGTGTTTTCTAAAAGCGTGACTCTGTTCTGTTTGGGGATTCAGTGCATGGGGAGCGATTTTTACATTCCCTCGATAAGTGATATCATAAGTTTCTTTTTTTGTGGGACTTATTTCACTGAGGATGATCGTACCTAAATCCACTCAGGATGCTGCTACCAGCCTCATGACGTGGATTTCATGGCTGAGTGACACTCCATTGGACCTACGTAGCACCACTTGTCCACTTGTCCACTTGTCTTTGTCCACTTGTCCACTTGGCTCTTTCCTGGGATATGAAACGTGTACCGGAGTGGAGGTTCTTGTCAAGACAGCAGCCCTCAACTTTGGGGTCCCTGTGTCTGGTTGATTTTTTCATTTTCCCAAGGTCAACGCCCATGTGTGGAAGTGCCCTATGCTCTGTGGTTCTGTGTTTTACATGGTTTGGGAAAGAGGATACACTTGTGAAGATTGGCTGTTGGCCATTGACATCCCGCCCATCAGCTTAACAAGGCTCCCTTGACTCCGTGGGCTGTCCTGCCTTTCTGGTTTTTAGACTTTTTTCGCCTGGCCCTTTTGCCCCGGGGGGGGGGGCGAGAGATTTCTTTGTAGTGCTGATTTGCTCTCCCAGGTTGCTTGGTTGGCCAAAAAGGGCGTATGCGTTTTTTCCTGAATATATTCAGGAAAAAACGCATACGCCCTTTTTGGCCAACCGCATCATTGTCCACGTTCTGGCGCTTTTCATGTGCTATCGGGGCCATTCCGATGTAGCCGTTGACATCCGTTTCCTGCAGTTCTGCCTTGCGTTCAGCGCCTCTTCGTAGCCTGACCTCAATATATTTTGGGGCGATAGTTATCGTTTAGAACTCTGCAGGTTTGGGAAGTGCAGTGCCCCTGAGCTCCATTTCCCAAGTCGCTTTTTTGTGAGTGGGACGCAACACGGCTGGATGGCTTCACGCCCTATTGTCGATCCGGGGTGGCAGGCTGAACCGCTGGTGAATTCTTCTTCGTGATGGGAAATGAGAGTGACATGTGCCCGACCAAACACCTCCAGCGAGTCTCTCATTGGTTCCCCCTCTTGCAGTTCATCCTGCGGACAAATTGCAGACGGTACGAAAGAGGCATGGAAAGGCGCCGAGTCTCCAAGTGGGGAGATTGTTAGTAAGGGGGCCTGAATGGAGAACACGAGCACCAGGAGATGAAAACTGAGGTGAGTTTCAGAAAGCTTTCCCGATCCCACGGTGTAGCATCCGCTGGGTTTCCAATGAGTGCTTTCGCTGTCGGAAGATTGCGTTGAACCTGGAGAGTTGGGACCCATGGAATGGGGAGCACGCAGGATTCCTTTCAAGGGTCTGCATTTGCTTTCCCAACCTCACCAATCGTCTCAGCCCCAAGAGTGTCCAGCCTTATGTCTTCTGCCGCTGGGGCTGTAGATGTGGTCAATCCTGGTTGCATGCCAGTCCCTGAACGCATTTTGGAAAAATTTCTCTCTGTTTTGCCCTGCTTGTTTCTTCTTTATGTTGGAAATGTATCCTCAGAATGGGTCTGAGCTGATTTTCCCTGCTGGTTTTAGGCCGCTTTACACACACTTGATGCACTTACACAGAGATATCAAGACTTAGCTTTTAAGATGCTTACTAGTCGGATAGATACTTGTGCGATGAACAGGGTCTGGTGAGTCCAGTTGATTGAGCAAGGAGTAGGTCGTGTCCATTCCATATTCGGTTTTCGGAAGGGTATCTGTGCTCATTTCAAACTCGAGTTTTATGCGTCACCCCACCTCACCTTTCCCCTGAAGCAGGCATAAGTGTGTTTTCTAAAAGCGTGACTCTGTTCTGTTTGGGGATTCAGTGCATGGGGAGCGATTTTTACATTCCCTCGATAAGTGATATCATAAGTTTCTTTTTTTGTGGGACTTATTTCACTGAGGATGATCGTACCTAAATCCACTCAGGATGCTGCTACCAGCCTCATGACGTGGATTTCATGGCTGAGTGACACTCCATTGGACCTACGTAGCACCACTTGTCCACTTGTCCACTTGTCTTTGTCCACTTGTCCACTCGTCTTTGTCCACTTGGCTCTTTCCTGGGATATTAAACGTGTACCGGAGTGGAGGTTCTTGTCAAGACAGCAGCCCTCAACTTTGGGGTCCCTGTGTCTGGTTGATTTTTTCATTTTCCCAAGGTCAACGCCCATGTGTGGAAGTGCCCTATGCTCTGTGGTTCTGTGTTTTCCATGGTTTGGGAAAGAGGATACACTTGTGAAGATTGGCTGTTGGCCATTGACATCCCGCCCATCAGCTTAACAAGGCTCCCTTGACTCCGTGGCCTGTCCTGCCTTTCTGGTTTTTAGACTTTTTCCGCCTGGCCCTTTTGCCCCGGGGGGGGCGAGAGATTTCTTTGTAGTGCTGATTTGCTCTCCCACGTTGCTTGGTTGGCCAAAAAGGGCGTATGCGTTTTTTCCTGAATATATTCAGGAAAAAACGCATACGCCCTTTTTGGCCAACCGCATCATTGTCCACGTTCTGGCGCTTTTCATGTGCTATCGGGGCCATTCCGATGTACCCGTTGACATCCCTTTCCTGCAGTTCTGCCTTGCGTTCAGCGCCTCTTCGTAGCCTGACCTCAATATATTTTGGGGCGATAGTTATCGTTTAGAACTCTGCAGGTTTGGGAAGTGCAGGGCCCCTGAGCTCCATTTCCCAAGTCGCTTTTTTGTGAGTGGGACGCAACACGGCTGGATGGCTTCACGCCCTATTGTCGATCCGGGGTGGCAGGCTGAACCGCTGGTGAATTCTTCTTCGTGATGGGAAATGAGAGTGACATGTGCCCGACCAAACACCTCCAGCGAGTCTCTCATTGGTTCCCCCTCTTGCAGTTCATCCTGCGGACAAATTGCAGACGGTACGAAAGAGGCATGGAAAGGCGCCGAGTCTCCAAGTGGGGAGATTGTTAGTAAGGGGGCCTGAATGGAGAACACGAGCACCAGGAGATGAAAACTGAGGTGAGTTTCAGAAAGCTTTCCCGATCCCACGGTGTAGCATCCGCTGGGTTTCCAATGAGTGCTTTCGCTGTCGGAAGATTGCGTTGAACCTGGAGAGTTGGGACCCATGGAATGGGGAGCACGCAGGATTCCTTTCAAGGGTCTGCATTTGCTTTCCCAACCTCACCAATCGTCTCAGCCCCAAGAGTGTCCAGCCTTATGTCTTCTGCCGCTGGGGCTGTAGATGTGGTCAATCCTGGTTGCATGCCAGTCCCTGAACGCATTTTGGAAGAATTTCTCTCTGTTTTGCCCTGCTTGTTTCTTCTTTATGTTGGAAATGTATCCTCAGAATGGGTCTGAGCTGATTTTCCCTGCTGGTTTTAGGCCGCTTTACACACACTTGATGCACTTACACAGAGATATCAAGACCTAGCTTTTAAGATGCTTACTAGTCGGATAGATACTTGTGCGATGAACAGGGTCTGGTGAGTCCAGTTGATTGAGCAAGGAGTAGGTCGTGTCCATTCCATATTCGGTTTTCGGAAGGGTATCTGTGCTCATTTCAAACTCGAGTTTTATGCGTCACCCCACCTCACCTTTCCCCTGAAGCAGGCATAAGTGTGTTTTCTAAAAGCGTGACTCTGTTCTGTTTGGGGATTCAGTGCATGGGGAGCGATTTTTACATTCCCTCGATAAGTGATATCATAAGTTTCTTTTTTTGTGGGACTTATTTCACTGAGGATGATCGTACCTAAATCCACTCAGGATGCTGCTACCAGCCTCATGACGTGGATTTCATGGCTGAGTGACACTCCATTGGACCTACGTAGCACCACTTGTCCACTTGTCCACTTGTCTTTGTCCACTTGTCCACTTGGCTCTTTCCTGGGATATGAAACGTGTACCGGAGTGGAGGTTCTTGTCAAGACAGCAGCCCTCAACTTTGGGGTCCCTGTGTCTGGTTGATTTTTTCATTTTCCCAAGGTCAACGCCCATGTGTGGAAGTGCCCTATGCTCTGTGGTTCTGTGTTTTACATGGTTTGGGAAAGAGGATACACTTGTGAAGATTGGCTGTTGGCCATTGACATCCCGCCCATCAGCTTAACAAGGCTCCCTTGACTCCGTGGGCTGTCCTGCCTTTCTGGTTTTTAGACTTTTTTCGCCTGGCCCTTTTGCCCCGGGGAGGGGGGCGAGAGATTTCTTTGTAGTGCTGATTTGCTCTCCCAGGTTGCTTGGTTGGCCAAAAAGGGCGTATGCGTTTTTTCCTGAATATATTCAGGAAAAAACGCATACGCCCTTTTTGGCCAACCGCATCATTGTCCACGTTCTGGCGCTTTTCATGTGCTATCGGGGCCATTCCGATGTAGCCGTTGACATCCGTTTCCTGCAGTTCTGCCTTGCGTTCAGCGCCTCTTCGTAGCCTGACCTCAATATATTTTGGGGCGATAGTTATCGTTTAGAACTCTGCAGGTTTGGGAAGTGCAGTGCCCCTGAGCTCCATTTCCCAAGTCGCTTTTTTGTGAGTGGGACGCAACACGGCTGGATGGCTTCACGCCCTATTGTCGATCCGGGGTGGCAGGCTGAACCGCTGGTGAATTCTTCTTCGTGATGGGAAATGAGAGTGACATGTGCCCGACCAAACACCTCCAGCGAGTCTCTCATTGGTTCCCCCTCTTGCAGTTCATCCTGCGGACAAATTGCAGACGGTACGAAAGAGGCATGGAAAGGCGCCGAGTCTCCAAGTGGGGAGATTGTTAGTAAGGGGGCCTGAATGGAGAACACGAGCACCAGGAGATGAAAACTGAGGTGAGTTTCAGAAAGCTTTCCCGATCCCACGGTGTAGCATCCGCTGGGTTTCCAATGAGTGCTTTCGCTGTCGGAAGATTGCGTTGAACCTGGAGAGTTGGGACCCATGGAATGGGGAGCACGCAGGATTCCTTTCAAGGGTCTGCATTTGCTTTCCCAACCTCACCAATCGTCTCAGCCCCAAGAGTGTCCAGCCTTATGTCTTCTGCCGCTGGGGCTGTAGATGTGGTCAATCCTGGTTGCATGCCAGTCCCTGAACGCATTTTGGAAGAATTTCTCTCTGTTTTGCCCTGCTTGTTTCTTCTTTATGTTGGAAATGTATCCTCAGAATGGGTCTGAGCTGATTTTCCCTGCTGGTTTTAGGCCGCTTTACACACACTTGATGCACTTACACAGAGATATCAAGACTTAGCTTTTAAGATGCTTACTAGTCGGATAGATACTTGTGCGATGAACAGGGTCTGGTGAGTCCAGTTGATTGAGCAAGGAGTAGGTCGTGTCCATTCCATATTCGGTTTTCGGAAGGGTATCTGTGCTCATTTCAAACTCGAGTTTTATGCGTCACCCCACCTCACCTTTCCCCTGAAGCAGGCATAAGTGTGTTTTCTAAAAGCGTGACTCTGTTCTGTTTGGGGATTCAGTGCATGGGGAGCGATTTTTACATTCCCTCGATAAGTGATATCATAAGTTTCTTTTTTTGTGGGACTTATTTCACTGAGGATGATCGTACCTAAATCCACTCAGGATGCTGCTACCAGCCTCATGACGTGGATTTCATGGCTGAGTGACACTCCATTGGACCTACGTAGCACCACTTGTCCACTTGTCCACTTGTCTTTGTCCACTTGTCCACTCGTCTTTGTCCACTTGGCTCTTTCCTGGGATATTAAACGTGTACCGGAGTGGAGGTTCTTGTCAAGACAGCAGCCCTCAACTTTGGGGTCCCTGTGTCTGGTTGATTTTTTCATTTTCCCAAGGTCAACGCCCATGTGTGGAAGTGCCCTATGCTCTGTGGTTCTGTGTTTTCCATGGTTTGGGAAAGAGGATACACTTGTGAAGATTGGCTGTTGGCCATTGACATCCCGCCCATCAGCTTAACAAGGCTCCCTTGACTCCGTGGCCTGTCCTGCCTTTCTGGTTTTTAGACTTTTTTCGCCTGGCCCTTTTGCCCCGGGGGGGGGCGAGAGATTTCTTTGTAGTGCTGATTTGCTCTCCCAGGTTGCTTGGTTGGCCAAAAAGGGCGTATGCGTTTTTTCCTGAATATATTCAGGTAAAAACGCATACGCCCTTTTTGGCCAACCGCATCATTGTCCACGTTCTGGCGCTTTTCATGTGCTATCGGGGCCATTCCGATGTACCCGTTGACATCCGTTTCCTGCAGTTCTGCCTTGCGTTCAGCGCCTCTTCGTAGCCTGACCTCAATATATTTTGGGGCGATAGTTATCGTTTAGAACTCTGCAGGTTTGGGAAGTGCAGTGCCCCTGAGCTCCATTTCCCAAGTCGCTTTTTTGTGAGTGGGACGCAACACGGCTGGATGGCTTCACGCCCTATTGTCGATCCGGGGTGGCAGGCTGAACCGCTGGTGAATTCTTCTTCGTGATGGGAAATGAGAGTGACATGTGCCCGACCAAACACCTCCAGCGAGTCTCTCATTGGTTCCCCCTCTTGCAGTTCATCCTGCGGACAAATTGCAGACGGTACGAAAGAGGCATGGAAAGGCGCCGAGTCTCCAAGTGGGGAGATTGTTAGTAAGGGGGCCTGAATGGAGAACACGAGCACCAGGAGATGAAAACTGAGGTGAGTTTCAGAAAGCTTTCCCGATCCCACGGTGTAGCATCCGCTGGGTTTCCAATGAGTGCTTTCGCTGTCGGAAGATTGCGTTGAACCTGGAGAGTTGGGACCCATGGAATGGGGAGCACGCAGGATTCCTTTCAAGGGTCTGCATTTGCTTTCCCAACCTCACCAATCGTCTCAGCCCCAAGAGTGTCCAGCCTTATGTCTTCTGCCGCTGGGGCTGTAGATGTGGTCAATCCTGGTTGCATGCCAGTCCCTGAACGCATTTTGGAAGAATTTCTCTCTGTTTTGCCCTGCTTGTTTCTTCTTTATGTTGGAAATGTATCCTCAGAATGGGTCTGAGCTGATTTTCCCTGCTGGTTTTAGGCCGCTTTACACACACTTGATGCACTTACACAGAGATATCAAGACTTAGCTTTTAAGATGCTTACTAGTCGGATAGATACTTGTGCGATGAACAGGGTCTGGTGAGTCCAGTTGATTGAGCAAGGAGTAGGTCGTGTCCATTCCATATTCGGTTTTCGGAAGGGTATCTGTGCTCATTTCAAACTCGAGTTTTATGCGTCACCCCACCTCACCTTTCCCCTGAAGCAGGCATAAGTGTGTTTTCTAAAAGCGTGACTCTGTTCTGTGTGGGGATTCAGTTCATGGGGAGCGATTTTTACATTCCCTCGATAAGTGATATCATAAGTTTCTTTTTTTGTGGGACTTATTTCACTGAGGATGATCGTACCTAAATCCACTCAGGATGCTGCTACCAGCCTCATGACGTGGATTTCATGGCTGAGTGACACTCCATTGGACCTACGTAGCACCACTTGTCCACTTGTCCAGTTGTCTTTGTCCACTTGTCCACTCGTCTTTGTCCACTTGGCTCTTTCCTGGGATATGAAACGTGTACCGGAGTGGAGGTTCTTGTCAAGACAGCAGCCCTCAACTTTGGGGTCCCTGTGTCTGGTTGATTTTTTCATTTTCCCAAGGTCAACGCCCATGTGTGGAAGTGCCCTATGCTCTGTGGTTCTGTGTTTTCCATGGTTTGGGAAAGAGGATACACTTGTGAAGATTGGCTGTTGGCCATTGACATCCCGCCCATCAGCTTAACAAGGCTCCCTTGACTCCGTGGGCTGTCCTGCCTTTCTGGTTTTTAGACTTTTTTCGCCTGGCCCTTTTGCCCCGGGGGGGGGCGAGAGATTTCTTTGTAGTGCTGATTTGCTCTCCCAGGTTGCTTGGTTGGCCAAAAAGGGCGTATGCGTTTTTTCCTGAATATATTCAGGAAAAAACGCATACGCCCTTTTTGGCCAACCGCATCATTGTCCACGTTCTGGCGCTTTTCATGTGCTATCGGGGCCATTCCGATGTACCCGTTGACATCCGTTTCCTGCAGTTCTGCCTTGCGTTCAGCGCCTCTTCGTAGCCTGACCTCAATATATTTTGGGGCGATAGTTATCGTTTAGAACTCTGCAGGTTTGGGAAGTGCAGTGCCCCTGAGCTCCATTTCCCAAGTCGCTTTTTTGTGAGTGGGACGCAACACGGCTGGATGGCTTCACGCCCTATTGTCGATCCGGGGTGGCAGGCTGAACCGCTGGTGAATTCTTCTTCGTGATGGGAAATGAGAGTGACATGTGCCCGACCAAACACCTCCAGCGAGTCTCTCATTGGTTCCCCCTCTTGCAGTTCATCCTGCGGACAAATTGCAGACGGTACGAAAGAGGCATGGAAAGGCGCCGAGTCTCCAAGTGGGGAGATTGTTAGTAAGGGGGCCTGAATGGAGAACACGAGCACCAGGAGATGAAAACTGAGGTGAGTTTCAGAAAGCTTTCCCGATCCCACGGTGTAGCATCCGCTGGGTTTCCAATGAGTGCTTTCGCTGTCGGAAGATTGCGTTGAACCTGGAGAGTTGGGACCCATGGAATGGGGAGCACGCAGGATTCCTTTCAAGGGTCTGCATTTGCTTTCCCAACCTCACCAATCGTCTCAGCCCCAAGAGTGTCCAGCCTTATGTCTTCTGCCGCTGGGGCTGTAGATGTGGTCAATCCTGGTTGCATGCCAGTCCCTGAACGCATTTTGGAAGAATTTCTCTCTGTTTTGCCCTGCTTGTTTCTTCTTTATGTTGGAAATGTATCCTCAGAATGGGTCTGAGCTGATTTTCCCTGCTGGTTTTAGGCCGCTTTACACACACTTGATGCACTTACACAGAGATATCAAGACTTAGCTTTTAAGATGCTTACTAGTCGGATAGATACTTGTGCGATGAACAGGGTCTGGTGAGTCCAGTTGATTGAGCAAGGAGTAGGTCGTGTCCATTCCATATTCGGTTTTCGGAAGGGTATCTGTGCTCATTTCAAACTCGAGTTTTATGCGTCACCCCACCTCACCTTTCCCCTGAAGCAGGCATAAGTGTGTTTTCTAAAAGCGTGACTCTGTTCTGTGTGGGGATTCAGTGCATGGGGAGCGATTTTTACATTCCCTCGATAAGTGATATCATAAGTTTCTTTTTTTGTGGGACTTATTTCACTGAGGATGATCGTACCTAAATCCACTCAGGATGCTGCTACCAGCCTCATGACGTGGATTTCATGGCTGAGTGACACTCCATTGGACCTACGTAGCACCACTTGTCCACTTGTCCAGTTGTCTTTGTCCACTTGTCCACTCGTCTTTGTCCACTTGGCTCTTTCCTGGGATATGAAACGTGTACCGGAGTGGAGGTTCTTGTCAAGACAGCAGCCCTCAACTTTGGGGTCCCTGTGTCTGGTTGATTTTTTCATTTTCCCAAGGTCAACGCCCATGTGTGGAAGTGCCCTATGCTCTGTGGTTCTGTGTTTTACATGGGTTGGGAAAGAGGATACACTTGTGAAGATTGGCTGTTGGCCATTGACATCCCGCCCATCAGCTTAACAAGGCTCCCTTGACTCCGTGGGCTGTCCTGCCTTTCTGGTTTTTAGACTTTTTTCGCCTGGCCCTTTTGCCCCGGGGGGGGGCGAGAGATTTCTTTGTAGTGCTGATTTGCTCTCCCAGGTTGCTTGGTTGGCCAAAAAGGGCGTATGCGTTTTTTCCTGAATATATTCAGGAAAAAACGCATACGCCCTTTTTGGCCAACCGCATCATTGTCCACGTTCTGGCGCTTTTCATGTGCTATCGGGGCCATTCCGATGTACCCGTTGACATCCGTTTCCTGCAGTTCTGCCTTGCGTTCAGCGCCTCTTCGTAGCCTGACCTCAATATATTTTGGGGCGATAGTTATCGTTTAGAACTCTGCAGGTTTGGGAAGTGCAGTGCCCCTGAGCTCCATTTCCCAAGTCGCTTTTTTGTGAGTGGGACGCAACACGGCTGGATGGCTTCACGCCCTATTGTCGATCCGGGGTGGCAGGCTGAACCGCTGGTGAATTCTTCTTCGTGATGGGAAATGAGAGTGACATGTGCCCGACCAAACACCTCCAGCGAGTCTCTCATTGGTTCCCCCTCTTGCAGTTCATCCTGCGGACAAATTGCAGACGGTACGAAAGAGGCATGGAAAGGCGCCGAGTCTCCAAGTGGGGAGATTGTTAGTAAGGGGGCCTGAATGGAGAACACGAGCACCAGGAGATGAAAACTGAGGTGAGTTTCAGAAAGCTTTCCCGATCCCACGGTGTAGCATCCGCTGGGTTTCCAATGAGTGCTTTCGCTGTCGGAAGATTGCGTTGAACCTGGAGAGTTGGGAGCCATGGAATGGGGAGCACGCAGGATTCCTTTCAAGGGTCTGCATTTGCTTTCCCAACCTCACCAATCGTCTCAGCCCCAAGAGTGTCCAGCCTTATGTCTTCTGCCGCTGGGGCTGTAGATGTGGTCAATCCTGGTTGCATGCCAGTCCCTGAACGCATTTTGGAAGAATTTCTCTCTGTTTTGCCCTGCTTGTTTCTTCTTTATGTTGGAAATGTATCCTCAGAATGGGTCTGAGCTGATTTTCCCTGCTGGTTTTAGGCCGCTTTACACACACTTGATGCACTTACACAGAGATATCAAGACTTAGCTTTTAAGATGCTTACTAGTCGGATAGATACTTGTGCGATGAACAGGGTCTGGTGAGTCCAGTTGATTGAGCAAGGAGTAGGTCGTGTCCATTCCATATTCGGTTTTCGGAAGGGTATCTGTGCTCATTTCAAACTCGAGTTTTATGCGTCACCCCACCTCACCTTTCCCCTGAAGCAGGCATAAGTGTGTTTTCTAAAAGCGTGACTCTGTTCTGTTTGGGGATTCAGTGCATGGGGAGCGATTTTTACATTCCCTCGATAAGTGATATCATAAGTTTCTTTTTTTGTGGGACTTATTTCACTGAGGATGATCGTACCTAAATCCACTCAGGATGCTGCTACCAGCCTCATGACGTGGATTTCATGGCTGAGTGACACTCCATTGGACCTACGTAGCACCACTTGTCCACTTGTCCACTTGTCTTTGTCCACTTGTCCACTCGTCTTTGTCCACTTGGCTCTTTCCTGGGATATGAAACGTGTACCGGAGTGGAGGTTCTTGTCAAGACAGCAGCCCTCAACTTTGGGGTCCCTGTGTCTGGTTGATTTTTTCATTTTCCCAAGGTCAACGCCCATGTGTGGAAGTGCCCTATGCTCTGTGGTTCTGTGTTTTCCATGGTTTGGGAAAGAGGATACACTTGTGAAGATTGGCTGTTGGCCATTGACATCCCGCCCATCAGCTTAACAAGGCTCCCTTGACTCCGTGGGCTGTCCTGCCTTTCTGGTTTTTAGACTTTTTTCGCCTGGCCCTTTTGCCCCGGGGGGGGGGCGAGAGATTTCTTTGTAGTGCTGATTTGCTCTCCCAGGTTGCTTGGTTGGCCAAAAAGGGCGTATGCGTTTTTTCCTGAATATATTCAGGAAAAAACGCATACGCCCTTTTTGGCCAACCGCATCATTGTCCACGTTCTGGCGCTTTTCATGTGCTATCGGGGCCATTCCGATGTACCCGTTGACATCCGTTTCCTGCAGTTCTGCCTTGCGTTCAGCGCCTCTTCGTAGCCTGACCTCAATATATTTTGGGGCGATAGTTATCGTTTAGAACTCTGCAGGTTTGGGAAGTGCAGTGCCCCTGAGCTCCATTTCCCAAGTCGCTTTTTTGTGAGTGGGACGCAACACGGCTGGATGGCTTCACGCCCTATTGTCGATCCGGGGTGGCAGGCTGAACCGCTGGTGAATTCTTCTTCGTGATGGGAAATGAGAGTGACATGTGCCCGACCAAACACCTCCAGCGAGTCTCTCATTGGTTCCCCCTCTTGCAGTTCATCCTGCGGACAAATTGCAGACGGTACGAAAGAGGCATGGAAAGGCGCCGAGTCTCCAAGTGGGGAGATTGTTAGTAAGGGGGCCTGAATGGAGAACACGAGCACCAGGAGATGAAAACTGAGGTGAGTTTCAGAAAGCTTTCCCGATCCCACGGTGTAGCATCCGCTGGGTTTCCAATGAGTGCTTTCGCTGTCGGAAGATTGCGTTGAACCTGGAGAGTTGGGACCCATGGAATGGGGAGCACGCAGGATTCCTTTCAAGGGTCTGCATTTGCTTTCCCAACCTCACCAATCGTCTCAGCCCCAAGAGTGTCCAGCCTTATGTCTTCTGCCGCTGGGGCTGTAGATGTGGTCAATCCTGGTTGCATGCCAGTCCCTGAACGCATTTTGGAAGAATTTCTCTCTGTTTTGCCCTGCTTGTTTCTTCTTTATGTTGGAAATGTATCCTCAGAATGGGTCTGAGCTGATTTTCCCTGCTGGTTTTAGGCCGCTTTACACACACTTGATGCACTTACACAGAGATATCAAGACTTAGCTTTTAAGATGCTTACTAGTCGGATAGATACTTGTGCGATGAACAGGGTCTGGTGAGTCCAGTTGATTGAGCAAGGAGTAGGTCGTGTCCATTCCATATTCGGTTTTCGGAAGGGTATCTGTGCTCATTTCAAACTCGAGTTTTATGCGTCACCCCACCTCACCTTTCCCCTGAAGCAGGCATAAGTGTGTTTTCTAAAAGCGTGACTCTGTTCTGTGTGGGGATTCAGTGCATGGGGAGCGATTTTTACATTCCCTCGATAAGTGATATCATAAGTTTCTTTTTTTGTGGGACTTATTTCACTGAGGATGATCGTACCTAAATCCACTCAGGATGCTGCTACCAGCCTCATGACGTGGATTTCATGGCTGAGTGACACTCCATTGGACCTACGTAGCACCACTTGTCCACTTGTCCAGTTGTCTTTGTCCACTTGTCCACTCGTCTTTGTCCACTTGGCTCTTTCCTGGGATATGAAACGTGTACCGGAGTGGAGGTTCTTGTCAAGACAGCAGCCCTCAACTTTGGGGTCCCTGTGTCTGGTTGATTTTTTCATTTTCCCAAGGTCAACGCCCATGTGTGGAAGTGCCCTATGCTCTGTGGTTCTGTGTTTTACATGGGTTGGGAAAGAGGATACACTTGTGAAGATTGGCTGTTGGCCATTGACATCCCGCCCATCAGCTTAACAAGGCTCCCTTGACTCCGTGGGCTGTCCTGCCTTTCTGGTTTTTAGACTTTTTTCGCCTGGCCCTTTTGCCCCGGGGGGGGGGCGAGAGATTTCTTTGTAGTGCTGATTTGCTCTCCCAGGTTGCTTGGTTGGCCAAAAAGGGCGTATGCGTTTTTTCCTGAATATATTCAGGAAAAAACGCATACGCCCTTTTTGGCCAACCGCATCATTGTCCACGTTCTGGCGCTTTTCATGTGCTATCGGGGCCATTCCGATGTACCCGTTGACATCCGTTTCCTGCAGTTCTGCCTTGCGTTCAGCGCCTCTTCGTAGCCTGACCTCAATATATTTTGGGGCGATAGTTATCGTTTAGAACTCTGCAGGTTTGGGAAGTGCAGTGCCCCTGAGCTCCATTTCCCAAGTCGCTTTTTTGTGAGTGGGACGCAACACGGCTGGATGGCTTCACGCCCTATTGTCGATCCGGGGTGGCAGGCTGAACCGCTGGTGAATTCTTCTTCGTGATGGGAAATGAGAGTGACATGTGCCCGACCAAACACCTCCAGCGAGTCTCTCATTGGTTCCCCCTCTTGCAGTTCATCCTGCGGACAAATTGCAGACGGTACGAAAGAGGCATGGAAAGGCGCCGAGTCTCCAAGTGGGGAGATTGTTAGTAAGGGGGCCTGAATGGAGAACACGAGCACCAGGAGATGAAAACTGAGGTGAGTTTCAGAAAGCTTTCCCGATCCCACGGTGTAGCATCCGCTGGGTTTCCAATGAGTGCTTTCGCTGTCGGAAGATTGCGTTGAACCTGGAGAGTTGGGACCCATGGAATGGGGAGCACGCAGGATTCCTTTCAAGGGTCTGCATTTGCTTTCCCAACCTCACCAATCGTCTCAGCCCCAAGAGTGTCCAGCCTTATGTCTTCTGCCGCTGGGGCTGTAGATGTGGTCAATCCTGGTTGCATGCCAGTCCCTGAACGCATTTTGGAAGAATTTCTCTCTGTTTTGCCCTGCTTGTTTCTTCTTTATGTTGGAAATGTATCCTCAGAATGGGTCTGAGCTGATTTTCCCTGCTGGTTTTAGGCCGCTTTACACACACTTGATGCACTTACACAGAGATATCAAGACTTAGCTTTTAAGATGCTTACTAGTCGGATAGATACTTGTGCGATGAACAGGGTCTGGTGAGTCCAGTTGATTGAGCAAGGAGTAGGTCGTGTCCATTCCATATTCGGTTTTCGGAAGGGTATCTGTGCTCATTTCAAACTCGAGTTTTATGCGTCACCCCACCTCACCTTTCCCCTGAAGCAGGCATAAGTGTGTTTTCTAAAAGCGTGACTCTGTTCTGTGTGGGGATTCAGTGCATGGGGAGCGATTTTTACATTCCCTCGATAAGTGATATCATAAGTTTCTTTTTTTGTGGGACTTATTTCACTGAGGATGATCGTACCTAAATCCACTCAGGATGCTGCTACCAGCCTCATGACGTGGATTTCATGGCTGAGTGACACTCCATTGGACCTACGTAGCACCACTTGTCCACTTGTCCACTTGTCTTTGTCCACTTGTCCACTCGTCTTTGTCCACTTGGCTCTTTCCTGGGATATGAAACGTGTACCGGAGTGGAGGTTCTTGTCAAGACAGCAGCCCTCAACTTTGGGGTCCCTGTGTCTGGTTGATTTTTTCATTTTCCCAAGGTCAACGCCCATGTGTGGAAGTGCCCTATGCTCTGTGGTTCTGTGTTTTACATGGGTTGGGAAAGAGGATACACTTGTGAAGATTGGCTGTTGGCCATTGACATCCCGCCCATCAGCTTAACAAGGCTCCCTTGACTCCGTGGGCTGTCCTGCCTTTCTGGTTTTTAGACTTTTTTCGCCTGGCCCTTTTGCCCCGGGGGGGGGCGAGAGATTTCTTTGTAGTGCTGATTTGCTCTCCCAGGTTGCTTGGTTGGCCAAAAAGGGCGTATGCGTTTTTTCCTGAATATATTCAGGAAAAAACGCATACGCCCTTTTTGGCCAACCGCATCATTGTCCACGTTCTGGCGCTTTTCATGTGCTATCGGGGCCATTCCGATGTACCCGTTGACATCCGTTTCCTGCAGTTCTGCCTTGCGTTCAGCGCCTCTTCGTAGCCTGACCTCAATATATTTTGGGGCGATAGTTATCGTTTAGAACTCTGCAGGTTTGGGAAGTGCAGTGCCCCTGAGCTCCATTTCCCAAGTCGCTTTTTTGTGAGTGGGACGCAACACGGCTGGATGGCTTCACGCCCTATTGTCGATCCGGGGTGGCAGGCTGAACCGCTGGTGAATTCTTCTTCGTGATGGGAAATGAGAGTGACATGTGCCCGACCAAACACCTCCAGCGAGTCTCTCATTGGTTCCCCCTCTTGCAGTTCATCCTGCGGACAAATTGCAGACGGTACGAAAGAGGCATGGAAAGGCGCCGAGTCTCCAAGTGGGGAGATTGTTAGTAAGGGGGCCTGAATGGAGAACACGAGCACCAGGAGATGAAAACTGAGGTGAGTTTCAGAAAGCTTTCCCGATCCCACGGTGTAGCATCCGCTGGGTTTCCAATGAGTGCTTTCGCTGTCGGAAGATTGCGTTGAACCTGGAGAGTTGGGAGCCATGGAATGGGGAGCACGCAGGATTCCTTTCAAGGGTCTGCATTTGCTTTCCCAACCTCACCAATCGTCTCAGCCCCAAGAGTGTCCAGCCTTATGTCTTCTGCCGCTGGGGCTGTAGATGTGGTCAATCCTGGTTGCATGCCAGTCCCTGAACGCATTTTGGAAGAATTTCTCTCTGTTTTGCCCTGCTTGTTTCTTCTTTATGTTGGAAATGTATCCTCAGAATGGGTCTGAGCTGATTTTCCCTGCTGGTTTTAGGCCGCTTTACACACACTTGATGCACTTACACAGAGATATCAAGACTTAGCTTTTAAGATGCTTACTAGTCGGATAGATACTTGTGCGATGAACAGGGTCTGGTGAGTCCAGTTGATTGAGCAAGGAGTAGGTCGTGTCCATTCCATATTCGGTTTTCGGAAGGGTATCTGTGCTCATTTCAAACTCGAGTTTTATGCGTCACCCCACCTCACCTTTCCCCTGAAGCAGGCATAAGTGTGTTTTCTAAAAGCGTGACTCTGTTCTGTTTGGGGATTCAGTGCATGGGGAGCGATTTTTACATTCCCTCGATAAGTGATATCATAAGTTTCTTTTTTTGTGGGACTTATTTCACTGAGGATGATCGTACCTAAATCCACTCAGGATGCTGCTACCAGCCTCATGACGTGGATTTCATGGCTGAGTGACACTCCATTGGACCTACGTAGCACCACTTGTCCACTTGTCCACTTGTCTTTGTCCACTTGTCCACTCGTCTTTGTCCACTTGGCTCTTTCCTGGGATATGAAACGTGTACCGGAGTGGAGGTTCTTGTCAAGACAGCAGCCCTCAACTTTGGGGTCCCTGTGTCTGGTTGATTTTTTCATTTTCCCAAGGTCAACGCCCATGTGTGGAAGTGCCCTATGCTCTGTGGTTCTGTGTTTTCCATGGTTTGGGAAAGAGGATACACTTGTGAAGATTGGCTGTTGGCCATTGACATCCCGCCCATCAGCTTAACAAGGCTCCCTTGACTCCGTGGGCTGTCCTGCCTTTCTGGTTTTTAGACTTTTTTCGCCTGGCCCTTTTGCCCCGGGGGGGGGGCGAGAGATTTCTTTGTAGTGCTGATTTGCTCTCCCAGGTTGCTTGGTTGGCCAAAAAGGGCGTATGCGTTTTTTCCTGAATATATTCAGGAAAAAACGCATACGCCCTTTTTGGCCAACCGCATCATTGTCCACGTTCTGGCGCTTTTCATGTGCTATCGGGGCCATTCCGATGTACCCGTTGACATCCGTTTCCTGCAGTTCTGCCTTGCGTTCAGCGCCTCTTCGTAGCCTGACCTCAATATATTTTGGGGCGATAGTTATCGTTTAGAACTCTGCAGGTTTGGGAAGTGCAGTGCCCCTGAGCTCCATTTCCCAAGTCGCTTTTTTGTGAGTGGGACGCAACACGGCTGGATGGCTTCACGCCCTATTGTCGATCCGGGGTGGCAGGCTGAACCGCTGGTGAACTCTTCTTCGTGATGGGAAATGAGAGTGACATGTGCCCGACCAAACACCTCCAGCGAGTCTCTCATTGGTTCCCCCTCTTGCAGTTCATCCTGCGGACAAATTGCAGACGGTACGAAAGAGGCATGGAAAGGCGCCGAGTCTCCAAGTGGGGAGATTGTTAGTAAGGGGGCCTGAATGGAGAACACGAGCACCAGGAGATGAAAACTGAGGTGAGTTTCAGAAAGCTTTCCCGATCCCACGGTGTAGCAACCGCTGGGTTTCCAATGAGTGCTTTCGCTGTCGGAAGATTGCGTTGAACCTGGAGAGTTGGGACCCATGGAATGGGGAGCACGCAGGATTCCTTTCAAGGGTCTGCATTTGCTTTCCCAACCTCACCAATCGTCTCAGCCCCAAGAGTGTCCAGCCTTATGTCTTCTGCCGCTGGGGCTGTAGATGTGGTCAATCCTGGTTGCATGCCAGTCCCTGAACGCATTTTGGAAGAATTTCTCTCTGTTTTGCCCTGCTTGTTTCTTCTTTATGTTGGAAATGTATCCTCAGAATGGGTCTGAGCTGATTTTCCCTGCTGGTTTTAGGCCGCTTTACACACACTTGATGCACTTACACAGAGATATCAAGACTTAGCTTTTAAGATGCTTACTAGTCGGATAGATACTTGTGCGATGAACAGGGTCTGGTGAGTCCAGTTGATTGAGCAAGGAGTAGGTCGTGTCCATTCCATATTCGGTTTTCGGAAGGGTATCTGTGCTCATTTCAAACTCGAGTTTTATGCGTCACCCCACCTCACCTTTCCCCTGAAGCAGGCATAAGTGTGTTTTCTAAAAGCGTGACTCTGTTCTGTTTGGGGATTCAGTGCATGGGGAGCGATTTTTACATTCCCTCGATAAGTGATATCATAAGTTTCTTTTTTTGTGGGACTTATTTCACTGAGGATGATCGTACCTAAATCCACTCAGGATGCTGCTACCAGCCTCATGACGTGGATTTCATGGCTGAGTGACACTCCATTGGACCTACGTAGCACCACTTGTCCACTTGTCCACTTGTCTTTGTCCACTTGTCCACTCGTCTTTGTCCACTTGGCTCTTTCCTGGGATATGAAACGTGTACCGGAGTGGAGGTTCTTGTCAAGACAGCAGCCCTCAACTTTGGGGTCCCTGTGTCTGGTTGATTTTTTCATTTTCCCAAGGTCAACGCCCATGTGTGGAAGTGCCCTATGCTCTGTGGTTCTGTGTTTTCCATGGTTTGGGAAAGAGGATACACTTGTGAAGATTGGCTGTTGGCCATTGACATCCCGCCCATCAGCTTAACAAGGCTCCCTTGACTCCGTGGCCTGTCCTGCCTTTCTGGTTTTTAGACTTTTTTCGCCTGGCCCTTTTGCCCCGGGGGGGGCGAGAGATTTCTTTGTAGTGCTGATTTGCTCTCCCAGGTTGCTTGGTTGGCCAAAAAGGGCGTATGCGTTTTTTCCTGAATATATTCAGGAAAAAACGCATACGCCCTTTTTGGCCAACCGCATCATTGTCCACGTTCTGGCGCTTTTCATGTGCTATCGGGGCCATTCCGATGTACCCGTTGACATCCGTTTCCTGCAGTTCTGCCTTGCGTTCAGCGCCTCTTCGTAGCCTGACCTCAATATATTTTGGGGCGATAGTTATCGTTTAGAACTCTGCAGGTTTGGGAAGTGCAGGGCCCCTGAGCTCCATTTCCCAAGTCGCTTTTTTGTGAGTGGGACGCAACACGGCTGGATGGCTTCACGCCCTATTGTCGATCCGGGGTGGCAGGCTGAACCGCTGGTGAATTCTTCTTCGTGATGGGAAATGAGAGTGACATGTGCCCGACCAAACACCTCCAGCGAGTCTCTCATTGGTTCCCCCTCTTGCAGTTCATCCTGCGGACAAATTGCAGACGGTACGAAAGAGGCATGGAAAGGCGCCGAGTCTCCAAGTGGGGAGATTGTTAGTAAGGGGGCCTGAATGGAGAACACGAGCACCAGGAGATGAAAACTGAGGTGAGTTTCAGAAAGCTTTCCCGATCCCACGGTGTAGCATCCGCTGGGTTTCCAATGAGTGCTTTCGCTGTCGGAAGATTGCGTTGAACCTGGAGAGTTGGGACCCATGGAATGGGGAGCACGCAGGATTCCTTTCAAGGGTCTGCATTTGCTTTCCCAACCTCACCAATCGTCTCAGCCCCAAGAGTGTCCAGCCTTATGTCTTCTGCCGCTGGGGCTGTAGATGTGGTCAATCCTGGTTGCATGCCAGTCCCTGAACGCATTTTGGAAGAATTTCTCTCTGTTTTGCCCTGCTTGTTTCTTCTTTATGTTGGAAATGTATCCTCAGAATGGGTCTGAGCTGATTTTCCCTGCTGGTTTTAGGCCGCTTTACACACACTTGATGCACTTACACAGAGATATCAAGACTTAGCTTTTAAGATGCTTACTAGTCGGATAGATACTTGTGCGATGAACAGGGTCTGGTGAGTCCAGTTGATTGAGCAAGGAGTAGGTCGTGTCCATTCCATATTCGGTTTTCGGAAGGGTATCTGTGCTCATTTCAAACTCGAGTTTTATGCGTCACCCCACCTCACCTTTCCCCTGAAGCAGGCATAAGTGTGTTTTCTAAAAGCGTGACTCTGTTCTGTTTGGGGATTCAGTGCATGGGGAGCGATTTTTACATTCCCTCGATAAGTGATATCATAAGTTTCTTTTTTTGTGGGACTTATTTCACTGAGGATGATCGTACCTAAATCCACTCAGGATGCTGCTACCAGCCTCATGACGTGGATTTCATGGCTGAGTGACACTCCATTGGACCTACGTAGCACCACTTGTCCACTTGTCCACTTGTCTTTGTCCACTTGTCCACTCGTCTTTGTCCACTTGGCTCTTTCCTGGGATATGAAACGTGTACCGGAGTGGAGGTTCTTGTCAAGACAGCAGCCCTCAACTTTGGGGTCCCTGTGTCTGGTTGATTTTTTCATTTTCCCAAGGTCAACGCCCATGTGTGGAAGTGCCCTATGCTCTGTGGTTCTGTGTTTTCCATGGTTTGGGAAAGAGGATACACTTGTGAAGATTGGCTGTTGGCCATTGACATCCCGCCCATCAGCTTAACAAGGCTCCCTTGACTCCGTGGCCTGTCCTGCCTTTCTGGTTTTTAGACATTTTTCGCCTGGCCCTTTTGCCCCGGGGGGGGCGAGAGATTTCTTTGTAGTGCTGATTTGCTCTCCCAGGTTGCTTGGTTGGCCAAAAAGGGCGTATGCGTTTTTTCCTGAATATATTCAGGAAAAAACGCATACGCCCTTTTTGGCCAACCGCATCATTGTCCACGTTCTGGCGCTTTTCATGTGCTATCGGGGCCATTCCGATGTACCCGTTGACATCCGTTTCCTGCAGTTCTGCCTTGCGTTCAGCGCCTCTTCGTAGCCTGACCTCAATATATTTTGGGGCGATAGTTATCGTTTAGAACTCTGCAGGTTTGGGAAGTGCAGGGCCCCTGAGCTCCATTTCCCAAGTCGCTTTTTTGTGAGTGGGACGCAACACGGCTGGATGGCTTCACGCCCTATTGTCGATCCGGGGTGGCAGGCTGAACCGCTGGTGAATTCTTCTTCGTGATGGGAAATGAGAGTGACATGTGCCCGACCAAACACCTCCAGCGAGTCTCTCATTGGTTCCCCCTCTTGCAGTTCATCCTGCGGACAAATTGCAGACGGTACGAAAGAGGCATGGAAAGGCGCCGAGTCTCCAAGTGGGGAGATTGTTAGTAAGGGGGCCTGAATGGAGAACACGAGCACCAGGAGATGAAAACTGAGGTGAGTTTCAGAAAGCTTTCCCGATCCCACGGTGTAGCATCCGCTGGGTTTCCAATGAGTGCTTTCGCTGTCGGAAGATTGCGTTGAACCTGGAGAGTTGGGACCCATGGAATGGGGAGCACGCAGGATTCCTTTCAAGGGTCTGCATTTGCTTTCCCAACCTCACCAATCGTCTCAGCCCCAAGAGTGTCCAGCCTTATGTCTTCTGCCGCTGGGGCTGTAGATGTGGTCAATCCTGGTTGCATGCCAGTCCCTGAACGCATTTTGGAAGAATTTCTCTCTGTTTTGCCCTGCTTGTTTCTTCTTTATGTTGGAAATGTATCCTCAGAATGGGTCTGAGCTGATTTTCCCTGCTGGTTTTAGGCCGCTTTACACACACTTGATGCACTTACACAGAGATATCAAGACTTAGCTTTTAAGATGCTTACTAGTCGGATAGATACTTGTGCGATGAACAGGGTCTGGTGAGTCCAG
Organism: Kogia breviceps; assembly: GCF_026419965.1. Classification (NCBI taxonomy): domain Eukaryota; kingdom Metazoa; phylum Chordata; class Mammalia; order Artiodactyla; family Physeteridae; genus Kogia; species Kogia breviceps. The sequence continues at coordinate 29,284 of NW_026711640.1, read as the reverse complement.
TTGATTGAGCAAGGAGTAGGTCGTGTCCATTCCATATTCGGTTTTCGGAAGGGTATCTGTGCTCATTTCAAACTCGAGTTTTATGCGTCACCCCACCTCACCTTTCCCCTGAAGCAGGCATAAGTGTGTTTTCTAAAAGCGTGACTCTGTTCTGTTTGGGGATTCAGTGCATGGGGAGCGATTTTTACATTCCCTCGATAAGTGATATCATAAGTTTCTTTTTTTGTGGGACTTATTTCACTGAGGATGATCGTACCTAAATCCACTCAGGATGCTGCTACCAGCCTCATGACGTGGATTTCATGGCTGAGTGACACTCCATTGGACCTACGTAGCACCACTTGTCCACTTGTCCACTTGTCTTTGTCCACTTGTCCACTCGTCTTTGTCCACTTGGCTCTTTCCTGGGATATGAAACGTGTACCGGAGTGGAGGTTCTTGTCAAGACAGCAGCCCTCAACTTTGGGGTCCCTGTGTCTGGTTGATTTTTTCATTTTCCCAAGGTCAACGCCCATGTGTGGAAGTGCCCTATGCTCTGTGGTTCTGTGTTTTCCATGGTTTGGGAAAGAGGATACACTTGTGAAGATTGGCTGTTGGCCATTGACATCCCGCCCATCAGCTTAACAAGGCTCCCTTGACTCCGTGGGCTGTCCTGCCTTTCTGGTTTTTAGACTTTTTTCGCCTGGCCCTTTTGCCCCGGGGGGGGGGCGAGAGATTTCTTTGTAGTGCTGATTTGCTCTCCCAGGTTGCTTGGTTGGCCAAAAAGGGCGTATGCGTTTTTTCCTGAATATATTCAGGAAAAAACGCATACGCCCTTTTTGGCCAACCGCATCATTGTCCACGTTCTGGCGCTTTTCATGTGCTATCGGGGCCATTCCGATGTACCCGTTGACATCCGTTTCCTGCAGTTCTGCCTTGCGTTCAGCGCCTCTTCGTAGCCTGACCTCAATATATTTTGGGGCGATAGTTATCGTTTAGAACTCTGCAGGTTTGGGAAGTGCAGTGCCCCTGAGCTCCATTTCCCAAGTCGCTTTTTTGTGAGTGGGACGCAACACGGCTGGATGGCTTCACGCCCTATTGTCGATCCGGGGTGGCAGGCTGAACCGCTGGTGAACTCTTCTTCGTGATGGGAAATGAGAGTGACATGTGCCCGACCAAACACCTCCAGCGAGTCTCTCATTGGTTCCCCCTCTTGCAGTTCATCCTGCGGACAAATTGCAGACGGTACGAAAGAGGCATGGAAAGGCGCCGAGTCTCCAAGTGGGGAGATTGTTAGTAAGGGGGCCTGAATGGAGAACACGAGCACCAGGAGATGAAAACTGAGGTGAGTTTCAGAAAGCTTTCCCGATCCCACGGTGTAGCAACCGCTGGGTTTCCAAAGAGTGCTTTCGCTGTCGGAAGATTGCGTTGAACCTGGAGAGTTGGGACCCATGGAATGGGGAGCACGCAGGATTCCTTTCAAGGGTCTGCATTTGCTTTCCCAACCTCACCAATCGTCTCAGCCCCAAGAGTGTCCAGCCTTATGTCTTCTGCCGCTGGGGCTGTAGATGTGGTCAATCCTGGTTGCATGCCAGTCCCTGAACGCATTTTGGAAGAATTTCTCTCTGTTTTGCCCTGCTTGTTTCTTCTTTATGTTGGAAATGTATCCTCAGAATGGGTCTGAGCTGATTTTCCCTGCTGGTTTTAGGCCGCTTTACACACACTTGATGCACTTACACAGAGATATCAAGACTTAGCTTTTAAGATGCTTACTAGTCGGATAGATACTTGTGCGATGAACAGGGTCTGGTGAGTCCAGTTGATTGAGCAAGGAGTAGGTCGTGTCCATTCCATATTCGGTTTTCGGAAGGGTATCTGTGCTCATTTCAAACTCGAGTTTTATGCGTCACCCCACCTCACCTTTCCCCTGAAGCAGGCATAAGTGTGTTTTCTAAAAGCGTGACTCTGTTCTGTTTGGGGATTCAGTGCATGGGGAGCGATTTTTACATTCCCTCGATAAGTGATATCATAAGTTTCTTTTTTTGTGGGACTTATTTCACTGAGGATGATCGTACCTAAATCCACTCAGGATGCTGCTACCAGCCTCATGACGTGGATTTCATGGCTGAGTGACACTCCATTGGACCTACGTAGCACCACTTGTCCACTTGTCCACTTGTCTTTGTCCACTTGTCCACTCGTCTTTGTCCACTTGGCTCTTTCCTGGGATATGAAACGTGTACCGGAGTGGAGGTTCTTGTCAAGACAGCAGCCCTCAACTTTGGGGTCCCTGTGTCTGGTTGATTTTTTCATTTTCCCAAGGTCAACGCCCATGTGTGGAAGTGCCCTATGCTCTGTGGTTCTGTGTTTTCCATGGTTTGGGAAAGAGGATACACTTGTGAAGATTGGCTGTTGGCCATTGACATCCCGCCCATCAGCTTAACAAGGCTCCCTTGACTCCGTGGCCTGTCCTGCCTTTCTGGTTTTTAGACTTTTTTCGCCTGGCCCTTTTGCCCCGGGGGGGGCGAGAGATTTCTTTGTAGTGCTGATTTGCTCTCCCAGGTTGCTTGGTTGGCCAAAAAGGGCGTATGCGTTTTTTCCTGAATATATTCAGGAAAAAACGCATACGCCCTTTTTGGCCAACCGCATCATTGTCCACGTTCTGGCGCTTTTCATGTGCTATCGGGGCCATTCCGATGTACCCGTTGACATCCGTTTCCTGCAGTTCTGCCTTGCGTTCAGCGCCTCTTCGTAGCCTGACCTCAATATATTTTGGGGCGATAGTTATCGTTTAGAACTCTGCAGGTTTGGGAAGTGCAGTGCCCCTGAGCTCCATTTCCCAAGTCGCTTTTTTGTGAGTGGGACGCAACACGGCTGGATGGCTTCACGCCCTATTGTCGATCCGGGGTGGCAGGCTGAACCGCTGGTGAATTCTTCTTCGTGATGGGAAATGAGAGTGACATGTGCCCGACCAAACACCTCCAGCGAGTCTCTCATTGGTTCCCCCTCTTGCAGTTCATCCTGCGGACAAATTGCAGACGGTACGAAAGAGGCATGGAAAGGCGCCGAGTCTCCAAGTGGGGAGATTGTTAGTAAGGGGGCCTGAATGGAGAACACGAGCACCAGGAGATGAAAACTGAGGTGAGTTTCAGAAAGCTTTCCCGATCCCACGGTGTAGCATCCGCTGGGTTTCCAATGAGTGCTTTCGCTGTCGGAAGATTGCGTTGAACCTGGAGAGTTGGGACCCATGGAATGGGGAGCACGCAGGATTCCTTTCAAGGGTCTGCATTTGCTTTCCCAACCTCACCAATCGTCTCAGCCCCAAGAGTGTCCAGCCTTATGTCTTCTGCCGCTGGGGCTGTAGATGTGGTCAATCCTGGTTGCATGCCAGTCCCTGAACGCATTTTGGAAGAATTTCTCTCTGTTTTGCCCTGCTTGTTTCTTCTTTATGTTGGAAATGTATCCTCAGAATGGGTCTGAGCTGATTTTCCCTGCTGGTTTTAGGCCGCTTTACACACACTTGATGCACTTACACAGAGATATCAAGACTTAGCTTTTAAGATGCTTACTAGTCGGATAGATACTTGTGCGATGAACAGGGTCTGGTGAGTCCAGTTGATTGAGCAAGGAGTAGGTCGTGTCCATTCCATATTCGGTTTTCGGAAGGGTATCTGTGCTCATTTCAAACTCGAGTTTTATGCATCACCCCACCTCACCTTTCCCCTGAAGCAGGCATAAGTGTGTTTTCTAAAAGCGTGACTCTGTTCTGTTTGGGGATTCAGTGCATGGGGAGCGATTTTTACATTCCCTCGATAAGTGATATCATAAGTTTCTTTTTTTGTGGGACTTATTTCACTGAGGATGATCGTACCTAAATCCACTCAGGATGCTGCTACCAGCCTCATGACGTGGATTTCATGGCTGAGTGACACTCCATTGGACCTACGTAGCACCACTTGTCCACTTGTCCACTTGTCTTTGTCCACTTGTCCACTCGTCTTTGTCCACTTGGCTCTTTCCTGGGATATGAAACGTGTACCGGAGTGGAGGTTCTTGTCAAGACAGCAGCCCTCAACTTTGGGGTCCCTGTGTCTGGTTGATTTTTTCATTTTCCCAAGGTCAACGCCCATGTGTGGAAGTGCCCTATGCTCTGTGGTTCTGTGTTTTCCATGGTTTGGGAAAGAGGATACACTTGTGAAGATTGGCTGTTGGCCATTGACATCCCGCCCATCAGCTTAACAAGGCTCCCTTGACTCCGTGGGCTGTCCTGCCTTTCTGGTTTTTAGACTTTTTTCGCCTGGCCCTTTTGCCCCGGGGGGGGGGCGAGAGATTTCTTTGTAGTGCTGATTTGCTCTCCCAGGTTGCTTGGTTGGCCAAAAAGGGCGTATGCGTTTTTTCCTGAATATATTCAGGAAAAAACGCATACGCCCTTTTTGGCCAACCGCATCATTGTCCACGTTCTGGCGCTTTTCATGTGCTATCGGGGCCATTCCGATGTACCCGTTGACATCCGTTTCCTGCAGTTCTGCCTTGCGTTCAGCGCCTCTTCGTAGCCTGACCTCAATATATTTTGGGGCGATAGTTATCGTTTAGAACTCTGCAGGTTTGGGAAGTGCAGTGCCCCTGAGCTCCATTTCCCAAGTCGCTTTTTTGTGAGTGGGACGCAACACGGCTGGATGGCTTCACGCCCTATTGTCGATCCGGGGTGGCAGGCTGAACCGCTGGTGAACTCTTCTTCGTGATGGGAAATGAGAGTGACATGTGCCCGACCAAACACCTCCAGCGAGTCTCTCATTGGTTCCCCCTCTTGCAGTTCATCCTGCGGACAAATTGCAGACGGTACGAAAGAGGCATGGAAAGGCGCCGAGTCTCCAAGTGGGGAGATTGTTAGTAAGGGGGCCTGAATGGAGAACACGAGCACCAGGAGATGAAAACTGAGGTGAGTTTCAGAAAGCTTTCCCGATCCCACGGTGTAGCAACCGCTGGGTTTCCAATGAGTGCTTTCGCTGTCGGAAGATTGCGTTGAACCTGGAGAGTTGGGACCCATGGAATGGGGAGCACGCAGGATTCCTTTCAAGGGTCTGCATTTGCTTTCCCAACCTCACCAATCGTCTCAGCCCCAAGAGTGTCCAGCCTTATGTCTTCTGCCGCTGGGGCTGTAGATGTGGTCAATCCTGGTTGCATGCCAGTCCCTGAACGCATTTTGGAAGAATTTCTCTCTGTTTTGCCCTGCTTGTTTCTTCTTTATGTTGGAAATGTATCCTCAGAATGGGTCTGAGCTGATTTTCCCTGCTGGTTTTAGGCCGCTTTACACACACTTGATGCACTTACACAGAGATATCAAGACTTAGCTTTTAAGATGCTTACTAGTCGGATAGATACTTGTGCGATGAACAGGGTCTGGTGAGTCCAGTTGATTGAGCAAGGAGTAGGTCGTGTCCATTCCATATTCGGTTTTCGGAAGGGTATCTGTGCTCATTTCAAACTCGAGTTTTATGCGTCACCCCACCTCACCTTTCCCCTGAAGCAGGCATAAGTGTGTTTTCTAAAAGCGTGACTCTGTTCTGTTTGGGGATTCAGTGCATGGGGAGCGATTTTTACATTCCCTCGATAAGTGATATCATAAGTTTCTTTTTTTGTGGGACTTATTTCACTGAGGATGATCGTACCTAAATCCACTCAGGATGCTGCTACCAGCCTCATGACGTGGATTTCATGGCTGAGTGACACTCCATTGGACCTACGTAGCACCACTTGTCCACTTGTCCACTTGTCTTTGTCCACTTGTCCACTCGTCTTTGTCCACTTGGCTCTTTCCTGGGATATGAAACGTGTACCGGAGTGGAGGTTCTTGTCAAGACAGCAGCCCTCAACTTTGGGGTCCCTGTGTCTGGTTGATTTTTTCATTTTCCCAAGGTCAACGCCCATGTGTGGAAGTGCCCTATGCTCTGTGGTTCTGTGTTTTCCATGGTTTGGGAAAGAGGATACACTTGTGAAGATTGGCTGTTGGCCATTGACATCCCGCCCATCAGCTTAACAAGGCTCCCTTGACTCCGTGGCCTGTCCTGCCTTTCTGGTTTTTAGACTTTTTTCGCCTGGCCCTTTTGCCCCGGGGGGGGCGAGAGATTTCTTTGTAGTGCTGATTTGCTCTCCCAGGTTGCTTGGTTGGCCAAAAAGGGCGTATGCGTTTTTTCCTGAATATATTCAGGAAAAAACGCATACGCCCTTTTTGGCCAACCGCATCATTGTCCACGTTCTGGCGCTTTTCATGTGCTATCGGGGCCATTCCGATGTACCCGTTGACATCCGTTTCCTGCAGTTCTGCCTTGCGTTCAGCGCCTCTTCGTAGCCTGACCTCAATATATTTTGGGGCGATAGTTATCGTTTAGAACTCTGCAGGTTTGGGAAGTGCAGTGCCCCTGAGCTCCATTTCCCAAGTCGCTTTTTTGTGAGTGGGACGCAACACGGCTGGATGGCTTCACGCCCTATTGTCGATCCGGGGTGGCAGGCTGAACCGCTGGTGAATTCTTCTTCGTGATGGGAAATGAGAGTGACATGTGCCCGACCAAACACCTCCAGCGAGTCTCTCATTGGTTCCCCCTCTTGCAGTTCATCCTGCGGACAAATTGCAGACGGTACGAAAGAGGCATGGAAAGGCGCCGAGTCTCCAAGTGGGGAGATTGTTAGTAAGGGGGCCTGAATGGAGAACACGAGCACCAGGAGATGAAAACTGAGGTGAGTTTCAGAAAGCTTTCCCGATCCCACGGTGTAGCATCCGCTGGGTTTCCAATGAGTGCTTTCGCTGTCGGAAGATTGCGTTGAACCTGGAGAGTTGGGACCCATGGAATGGGGAGCACGCAGGATTCCTTTCAAGGGTCTGCATTTGCTTTCCCAACCTCACCAATCGTCTCAGCCCCAAGAGTGTCCAGCCTTATGTCTTCTGCCGCTGGGGCTGTAGATGTGGTCAATCCTGGTTGCATGCCAGTCCCTGAACGCATTTTGGAAGAATTTCTCTCTGTTTTGCCCTGCTTGTTTCTTCTTTATGTTGGAAATGTATCCTCAGAATGGGTCTGAGCTGATTTTCCCTGCTGGTTTTAGGCCGCTTTACACACCCTTGATGCACTTACACAGAGATATCAAGACTTAGCTTTTAAGATGCTTACTAGTCGGATAGATACTTGTGCGATGAACAGGGTCTGGTGAGTCCAGTTGATTGAGCAAGGAGTAGGTCGTGTCCATTCCATATTCGGTTTTCGGAAGGGTATCTGTGCTCATTTCAAACTCGAGTTTTATGCATCACCCCACCTCACCTTTCCCCTGAAGCAGGCATAAGTGTGTTTTCTAAAAGCGTGACTCTGTTCTGTTTGGGGATTCAGTGCATGGGGAGCGATTTTTACATTCCCTCGATAAGTGATATCATAAGTTTCTTTTTTTGTGGGACTTATTTCACTGAGGATGATCGTACCTAAATCCACTCAGGATGCTGCTACCAGCCTCATGACGTGGATTTCATGGCTGAGTGACACTCCATTGGACCTACGTAGCACCACTTGTCCACTTGTCCACTTGTCTTTGTCCACTTGTCCACTCGTCTTTGTCCACTTGGCTCTTTCCTGGGATATGAAACGTGTACCGGAGTGGAGGTTCTTGTCAAGACAGCAGCCCTCAACTTTGGGGTCCCTGTGTCTGGTTGATTTTTTCATTTTCCCAAGGTCAACGCCCATGTGTGGAAGTGCCCTATGCTCTGTGGTTCTGTGTTTTCCATGGTTTGGGAAAGAGGATACACTTGTGAAGATTGGCTGTTGGCCATTGACATCCCGCCCATCAGCTTAACAAGGCTCCCTTGACTCCGTGGGCTGTCCTGCCTTTCTGGTTTTTAGACTTTTTTCGCCTGGCCCTTTTGCCCCGGGGGGGGGGGGCGAGAGATTTCTTTGTAGTGCTGATTTGCTCTCCCAGGTTGCTTGGTTGGCCAAAAAGGGCGTATGCGTTTTTTCCTGAATATATTCAGGAAAAAACGCATACGCCCTTTTTGGCCAACCGCATCATTGTCCACGTTCTGGCGCTTTTCATGTGCTATCGGGGCCATTCCGATGTACCCGTTGACATCCGTTTCCTGCAGTTCTGCCTTGCGTTCAGCGCCTCTTCGTAGCCTGACCTCAATATATTTTGGGGCGATAGTTATCGTTTAGAACTCTGCAGGTTTGGGAAGTGCAGTGCCCCTGAGCTCCATTTCCCAAGTCGCTTTTTTGTGAGTGGGACGCAACACGGCTGGATGGCTTCACGCCCTATTGTCGATCCGGGGTGGCAGGCTGAACCGCTGGTGAATTCTTCTTCGTGATGGGAAATGAGAGTGACATGTGCCCGACCAAACACCTCCAGCGAGTCTCTCATTGGTTCCCCCTCTTGCAGTTCATCCTGCGGACAAATTGCAGACGGTACGAAAGAGGCATGGAAAGGCGCCGAGTCTCCAAGTGGGGAGATTGTTAGTAAGGGGGCCTGAATGGAAAACACGAGCACCAGGAGATGAAAACTGAGGTGAGTTTCAGAAAGCTTTCCCGATCCCACGGTGTAGCAACCGCTGGGTTTCCAATGAGTGCTTTCGCTGTCGGAAGATTGCGTTGAACCTGGAGAGTTGGGACCCATGGAATGGGGAGCACGCAGGATTCCTTTCAAGGGTCTGCATTTGCTTTCCCAACCTCACCAATCGTCTCAGCCCCAAGAGTGTCCAGCCTTATGTCTTCTGCCGCTGGGGCTGTAGATGTGGTCAATCCTGGTTGCATGCCAGTCCCTGAACGCATTTTGGAAGAATTTCTCTCTGTTTTGCCCTGCCTGTTTCTTCATTATGTTGGAAATGTATCCTCAGAATGGGTCTCAGCTGATTTTCCCTGCTGGTTTTAGGCCGCTTTACACACACTTGATGCACTTACACAGAGATATCAAGACTTAGCTTTTAAGATGCTTACTAGTCGGATAGATACTTGTGCGATGAACAGGGTCTGGTGAGTCCAGTTGATTGAGCAAGGAGTAGGTCGTGTCCATTCCATATTCGGTTTTCGGAAGGGTATCTGTGCTCATTTCAAACTCGAGTTTTATGCGTCACCCCACCTCACCTTTCCCCTGAAGCAGGCATAAGTGTGTTTTCTAAAAGCGTGACTCTGTTCTGTTTGGGGATTCAGTGCATGGGGAGCGATTTTTACATTCCCTCGATAAGTGATATCATAAGTTTCTTTTTTTGTGGGACTTATTTCACTGAGGATGATCGTACCTAAATCCACTCAGGATGCTGCTACCAGCCTCATGACGTGGATTTCATGGCTGAGTGACACTCCATTGGACCTACGTAGCACCACTTGTCCACTTGTCCACTTGTCTTTGTCCACTTGTCCACTCGTCTTTGTCCACTTGGCTCTTTCCTGGGATATGAAACGTGTACCGGAGTGGAGGTTCTTGTCAAGACAGCAGCCCTCAACTTTGGGGTCCCTGTGTCTGGTTGATTTTTTCATTTTCCCAAGGTCAACGCCCATGTGTGGAAGTGCCCTATGCTCTGTGGTTCTGTGTTTTCCATGGTTTGGGAAAGAGGATACACTTGTGAAGATTGGCTGTTGGCCATTGACATCCCGCCCATCAGCTTAACAAGGCTCCCTTGACTCCGTGGGCTGTCCTGCCTTTCTGGTTTTTAGACTTTTTTCGCCTGGCCCTTTTGCCCCGGGGGGGGGGGGGCCGAGAGATTTCTTTGTAGTGCTGATTTGCTCTCCCAGGTTGCTTGGTTGGCCAAAAAGGGCGTATGCGTTTTTTCCTGAATATATTCAGGAAAAAACGCATACGCCCTTTTTGGCCAACCGCATCATTGTCCACGTTCTGGCGCTTTTCATGTGCTATCGGGGCCATTCCGATGTACCCGTTGACATCCGTTTCCTGCAGTTCTGCCTTGCGTTCAGCGCCTCTTCGTAGCCTGACCTCAATATATTTTGGGGCGATAGTTATCGTTTAGAACTCTGCAGGTTTGGGAAGTGCAGTGCCCCTGAGCTCCATTTCCCAAGTCGCTTTTTTGTGAGTGGGACGCAACACGGCTGGATGGCTTCACGCCCTATTGTCGATCCGGGGTGGCAGGCTGAACCGCTGGTGAATTCTTCTTCGTGATGGGAAATGAGAGTGACATGTGCCCGACCAAACACCTCCAGCGAGTCTCTCATTGGTTCCCCCTCTTGCAGTTCATCCTGCGGACAAATTGCAGACGGTACGAAAGAGGCATGGAAAGGCGCCGAGTCTCCAAGTGGGGAGATTGTTAGTAAGGGGGCCTGAATGGAGAACACGAGCACCAGGAGATGAAAACTGAGGTGAGTTTCAGAAAGCTTTCCCGATCCCACGGTGTAGCATCCGCTGGGTTTCCAATGAGTGCTTTCGCTGTCGGAAGATTGCGTTGAACCTGGAGAGTTGGGACCCATGGAATGGGGAGCACGCAGGATTCCTTTCAAGGGTCTGCATTTGCTTTCCCAACCTCACCAATCGTCTCAGCCCCAAGAGTGTCCAGCCTTATGTCTTCTGCCGCTGGGGCTGTAGATGTGGTCAATCCTGGTTGCATGCCAGTCCCTGAACGCATTTTGGAAGAATTTCTCTCTGTTTTGCCCTGCTTGTTTCTTCTTTATGTTGGAAATGTATCCTCAGAATGGGTCTGAGCTGATTTTCCCTGCTGGTTTTAGGCCGCTTTACACACACTTGATGCACTTACACAGAGATATCAAGACTTAGCTTTTAAGATGCTTACTAGTCGGATAGATACTTGTGCGATGAACAGGGTCTGGTGAGTCCAGTTGATTGAGCAAGGAGTAGGTCGTGTCCATTCCATATTCGGTTTTCGGAAGGGTATCTGTGCTCATTTCAAACTCGAGTTTTATGCGTCACCCCACCTCACCTTTCCCCTGAAGCAGGCATAAGTGTGTTTTCTAAAAGCGTGACTCTGTTCTGTTTGGGGATTCAGTGCATGGGGAGCGATTTTTACATTCCCTCGATAAGTGATATCATAAGTTTCTTTTTTTGTGGGACTTATTTCACTGAGGATGATCGTACCTAAATCCACTCAGGATGCTGCTACCAGCCTCATGACGTGGATTTCATGGCTGAGTGACACTCCATTGGACCTACGTAGCACCACTTGTCCACTTGTCCACTTGTCTTTGTCCACTTGTCCACTCGTCTTTGTCCACTTGGCTCTTTCCTGGGATATGAAACGTGTACCGGAGTGGAGGTTCTTGTCAAGACAGCAGCCCTCAACTTTGGGGTCCCTGTGTCTGGTTGATTTTTTCATTTTCCCAAGGTCAACGCCCATGTGTGGAAGTGCCCTATGCTCTGTGGTTCTGTGTTTTCCATGGTTTGGGAAAGAGGATACACTTGTGAAGATTGGCTGTTGGCCATTGACATCCCGCCCATCAGCTTAACAAGGCTCCCTTGACTCCGTGGGCTGTCCTGCCTTTCTGGTTTTTAGACTTTTTTCGCCTGGCCCTTTTGCCCCGGGGGGGGGGGCGAGAGATTTCTTTGTAGTGCTGATTTGCTCTCCCAGGTTGCTTGGTTGGCCAAAAAGGGCGTATGCGTTTTTTCCTGAATATATTCAGGAAAAAACGCATACGCCCTTTTTGGCCAACCGCATCATTGTCCACGTTCTGGCGCTTTTCATGTGCTATCGGGGCCATTCCGATGTACCCGTTGACATCCGTTTCCTGCAGTTCTGCCTTGCGTTCAGCGCCTCTTCGTAGCCTGACCTCAATATATTTTGGGGCGATAGTTATCGTTTAGAACTCTGCAGGTTTGGGAAGTGCAGTGCCCCTGAGCTCCATTTCCCAAGTCGCTTTTTTGTGAGTGGGACGCAACACGGCTGGATGGCTTCACGCCCTATTGTCGATCCGGGGTGGCAGGCTGAACCGCTGGTGAATTCTTCTTCGTGATGGGAAATGAGAGTGACATGTGCCTGACCAAACACCTCCAGCGAGTCTCTCATTGGTTCCCCCTCTTGCAGTTCATCCTGCGGACAAATTGCAGACGGTACGAAAGAGGCATGGAAAGGCGCCGAGTCTCCAAGTGGGGAGATTGTTAGTAAGGGGGCCTGAATGGAGAACACGAGCACCAGGAGATGAAAACTGAGGTGAGTTTCAGAAAGCTTTCCCGATCCCACGGTGTAGCATCCGCTGGGTTTCCAATGAGTGCTTTCGCTGTCGGAAGATTGCGTTGAACCTGGAGAGTTGGGACCCATGGAATGGGGAGCACGCAGGATTCCTTTCAAGGGTCTGCATTTGCTTTCCCAACCTCACCAATCGTCTCAGCCCCAAGAGTGTCCAGCCTTATGTCTTCTGCCGCTGGGGCTGTAGATGTGGTCAATCCTGGTTGCATGCCAGTCCCTGAACGCATTTTGGAAGATTTTCTCTCTGTTTTGCCCTGCTTGTTTCTTCTTTATGTTGGAAATGTATCCTCAGAATGGGTCTGAGCTGATTTTCCCTGCTGGTTTTAGGCCGCTTTACACACACTTGATGCACTTACACAGAGATATCAAGACTTAGCTTTTAAGATGCTTACTAGTCGGATAGATACTTGTGCGATGAACAGGGTCTGGTGAGTCCAGTTGATTGAGCAAGGAGTAGGTCGTGTCCATTCCATATTCGGTTTTCGGAAGGGTATCTGTGCTCATTTCAAACTCGAGTTTTATGCGTCACCCCACCTCACCTTTCCCCTGAAGCAGGCATAAGTGTGTTTTCTAAAAGCGTGACTCTGTTCTGTTTGGGGATTCAGTGCATGGGGAGCGATTTTTACATTCCCTCGATAAGTGATATCATAAGTTTCTTTTTTTGTGGGACTTATTTCACTGAGGATGATCGTACCTAAATCCACTCAGGATGCTGCTACCAGCCTCATGACGTGGATTTCATGGCTGAGTGACACTCCATTGGACCTACGTAGCACCACTTGTCCACTTGTCCACTTGTCTTTGTCCACTTGTCCACTCGTCTTTGTCCACTTGGCTCTTTCCTGGGATATGAAACGTGTACCGGAGTGGAGGTTCTTGTCAAGACAGCAGCCCTCAACTTTGGGGTCCCTGTGTCTGGTTGATTTTTTCATTTTCCCAAGGTCAACGCCCATGTGTGGAAGTGCCCTATGCTCTGTGGTTCTGTGTTTTCCATGGATTGGGAAAGAGGATACACTTGTGAAGATTGGCTGTTGGCCATTGACATCCCGCCCATCAGCTTAACAAGGCTCCCTTGACTCCGTGGGCTGTCCTGCCTTTCTGGTTTTTAGACTTTTTTCGCCTGGCCCTTTTGCCCCGGGGGGGGGCGAGAGATTTCTTTGTAGTGCTGATTTGCTCCCTCAGGTTGCTTGGTTGGCCAAAAAGGGCGTATGCGTTTTTTCCTGAATATATTCAGGAAAAAACGCATACGCCCTTTTTGGCCAACCGCATCATTGTCCACGTTCTGGCGCTTTTCATGTGCTATCGGGGCCATTCCGATGTACCCGTTGACATCCGTTTCCTGCAGTTCTGCCTTGCGTTCAGCGCCTCTTCGTAGCCTGACCTCAATATATTTTGGGGCGATAGTTATCGTTTAGAACTCTGCAGGTTTGGGAAGTGCAGTGCCCCTGAGCTCCATTTCCCAAGTCGCTTTTTTGTGAGTGGGACGCAACACGGCTGGATGGCTTCACGCCCTATTGTCGATCCGGGGTGGCAGGCTGAACCGCTGGTGAATTCTTCTTCGTGATGGGAAATGAGAGTGACATGTGCCCGACCAAACACCTCCAGCGAGTCTCTCATTGGTTCCCCCTCTTGCAGTTCATCCTGCGGACAAATTGCAGACGGTACGAAAGAGGCATGGAAAGGCGCCGAGTCTCCAAGTGGGGAGATTGTTAGTAAGGGGGCCTGAATGGAGAACACGAGCACCAGGAGATGAAAACTGAGGTGAGTTTCAGAAAGCTTTCCCGATCCCACGGTGTAGCATCCGCTGGGTTTCCAATGAGTGCTTTCGCTGTCGGAAGATTGCGTTGAACCTGGAGAGTTGGGACCCATGGAATGGGGAGCACGCAGGATTCCTTTCAAGGGTCTGCATTTGCTTTCCCAACCTCACCAATCGTCTCAGCCCCAAGAGTGTCCAGCCTTATGTCTTCTGCCGCTGGGGCTGTAGATGTGGTCAATCCTGGTTGCATGCCAGTCCCTGAACGCATTTTGGAAGAATTTCTCTCTGTTTTGCCCTGCTTGTTTCTTCTTTATGTTGGAAATGTATCCTCAGAATGGGTCTGAGCTGATTTTCCCTGCTGGTTTTAGGCCGCTTTACACACACTTGATGCACTTACACAGAGATATCAAGACTTAGCTTTTAAGATGCTTACTAGTCGGATAGATACTTGTGCGATGAACAGGGTCTGGTGAGTCCAGTTGATTGAGCAAGGAGTAGGTCGTGTCCATTCCATATTCGGTTTTCGGAAGGGTATCTGTGCTCATTTCAAACTCGAGTTTTATGCGTCACCCCACCTCACCTTTCCCCTGAAGCAGGCATAAGTGTGTTTTCTAAAAGCGTGACTCTGTTCTGTTTGGGGATTCAGTGCATGGGGAGCGATTTTTACATTCCCTCGATAAGTGATATCATAAGTTTCTTTTTTTGTGGGACTTATTTCACTGAGGATGATCGTACCTAAATCCACTCAGGATGCTGCTACCAGCCTCATGACGTGGATTTCATGGCTGAGTGACACTCCATTGGACCTACGTAGCACCACTTGTCCACTTGTCCACTTGTCTTTGTCCACTTGTCCACTCGTCTTTGTCCACTTGGCTCTTTCCTGGGATATGAAACGTGTACCGGAGTGGAGGTTCTTGTCAAGACAGCAGCCCTCAACTTTGGGGTCCCTGTGTCTGGTTGATTTTTTCATTTTCCCAAGGTCAACGCCCATGTGTGGAAGTGCCCTATGCTCTGTGGTTCTGTGTTTTCCATGGTTTGGGAAAGAGGATACACTTGTGAAGATTGGCTGTTGGCCATTGACATCCCGCCCATCAGCTTAACAAGGCTCCCTTGACTCCGTGGGCTGTCCTGCCTTTCTGGTTTTTAGACTTTTTTCGCCTGGCCCTTTTGCCCCGGGGGGGGGGGCGAGAGATTTCTTTGTAGTGCTGATTTGCTCTCCCAGGTTGCTTGGTTGGCCAAAAAGGGCGTATGCGTTTTTTCCTGAATATATTCAGGAAAAAACGCATACGCCCTTTTTGGCCAACCGCATCATTGTCCACGTTCTGGCGCTTTTCATGTGCTATCGGGGCCATTCCGATGTACCCGTTGACATCCGTTTCCTGCAGTTCTGCCTTGCGTTCAGCGCCTCTTCGTAGCCTGACCTCAATATATTTTGGGGCGATAGTTATCGTTTAGAACTCTGCAGGTTTGGGAAGTGCAGTGCCCCTGAGCTCCATTTCCCAAGTCGCTTTTTTGTGAGTGGGACGCAACACGGCTGGATGGCTTCACGCCCTATTGTCGATCCGGGGTGGCAGGCTGAACCGCTGGTGAATTCTTCTTCGTGATGGGAAATGAGAGTGACATGTGCCTGACCAAACACCTCCAGCGAGTCTCTCATTGGTTCCCCCTCTTGCAGTTCATCCTGCGGACAAATTGCAGACGGTACGAAAGAGGCATGGAAAGGCGCCGAGTCTCCAAGTGGGGAGATTGTTAGTAAGGGGGCCTGAATGGAGAACACGAGCACCAGGAGATGAAAACTGAGGTGAGTTTCAGAAAGCTTTCCCGATCCCACGGTGTAGCATCCGCTGGGTTTCCAATGAGTGCTTTCGCTGTCGGAAGATTGCGTTGAACCTGGAGAGTTGGGACCCATGGAATGGGGAGCACGCAGGATTCCTTTCAAGGGTCTGCATTTGCTTTCCCAACCTCACCAATCGTCTCAGCCCCAAGAGTGTCCAGCCTTATGTCTTCTGCCGCTGGGGCTGTAGATGTGGTCAATCCTGGTTGCATGCCAGTCCCTGAACGCATTTTGGAAGATTTTCTCTCTGTTTTGCCCTGCTTGTTTCTTCTTTATGTTGGAAATGTATCCTCAGAATGGGTCTGAGCTGATTTTCCCTGCTGGTTTTAGGCCGCTTTACACACACTTGATGCACTTACACAGAGATATCAAGACTTAGCTTTTAAGATGCTTACTAGTCGGATAGATACTTGTGCGATGAACAGGGTCTGGTGAGTCCAGTTGATTGAGCAAGGAGTAGGTCGTGTCCATTCCATATTCGGTTTTCGGAAGGGTATCTGTGCTCATTTCAAACTCGAGTTTTATGCGTCACCCCACCTCACCTTTCCCCTGAAGCAGGCATAAGTGTGTTTTCTAAAAGCGTGACTCTGTTCTGTTTGGGGATTCAGTGCATGGGGAGCGATTTTTACATTCCCTCGATAAGTGATATCATAAGTTTCTTTTTTTGTGGGACTTATTTCACTGAGGATGATCGTACCTAAATCCACTCAGGATGCTGCTACCAGCCTCATGACGTGGATTTCATGGCTGAGTGACACTCCATTGGACCTACGTAGCACCACTTGTCCACTTGTCCACTTGTCTTTGTCCACTTGTCCACTCGTCTTTGTCCACTTGGCTCTTTCCTGGGATATGAAACGTGTACCGGAGTGGAGGTTCTTGTCAAGACAGCAGCCCTCAACTTTGGGGTCCCTGTGTCTGGTTGATTTTTTCATTTTCCCAAGGTCAACGCCCATGTGTGGAAGTGCCCTATGCTCTGTGGTTCTGTGTTTTCCATGGATTGGGAAAGAGGATACACTTGTGAAGATTGGCTGTTGGCCATTGACATCCCGCCCATCAGCTTAACAAGGCTCCCTTGACTCCGTGGGCTGTCCTGCCTTTCTGGTTTTTAGACTTTTTTCGCCTGGCCCTTTTGCCCCGGGGGGGGGCGAGAGATTTCTTTGTAGTGCTGATTTGCTCCCTCAGGTTGCTTGGTTGGCCAAAAAGGGCGTATGCGTTTTTTCCTGAATATATTCAGGAAAAAACGCATACGCCCTTTTTGGCCAACCGCATCATTGTCCACGTTCTGGCGCTTTTCATGTGCTATCGGGGCCATTCCGATGTACCCGTTGACATCCGTTTCCTGCAGTTCTGCCTTGCGTTCAGCGCCTCTTCGTAGCCTGACCTCAATATATTTTGGGGCGATAGTTATCGTTTAGAACTCTGCAGGTTTGGGAAGTGCAGTGCCCCTGAGCTCCATTTCCCAAGTCGCTTTTTTGTGAGTGGGACGCAACACGGCTGGATGGCTTCACGCCCTATTGTCGATCCGGGGTGGCAGGCTGAACCGCTGGTGAATTCTTCTTCGTGATGGGAAATGAGAGTGACATGTGCCCGACCAAACACCTCCAGCGAGTCTCTCATTGGTTCCCCCTCTTGCAGTTCATCCTGCGGACAAATTGCAGACGGTACGAAAGAGGCATGGAAAGGCGCCGAGTCTCCAAGTGGGGAGATTGTTAGTAAGGGGGCCTGAATGGAGAACACGAGCACCAGGAGATGAAAACTGAGGTGAGTTTCAGAAAGCTTTCCCGATCCCACGGTGTAGCATCCGCTGGGTTTCCAATGAGTGCTTTCGCTGTCGGAAGATTGCGTTGAACCTGGAGAGTTGGGACCCATGGAATGGGGAGCACGCAGGATTCCTTTCAAGGGTCTGCATTTGCTTTCCCAACCTCACCAATCGTCTCAGCCCCAAGAGTGTCCAGCCTTATGTCTTCTGCCGCTGGGGCTGTAGATGTGGTCAATCCTGGTTGCATGCCAGTCCCTGAACGCATTTTGGAAGAATTTCTCTCTGTTTTGCCCTGCTTGTTTCTTCTTTATGTTGGAAATGTATCCTCAGAATGGGTCTGAGCTGATTTTCCCTGCTGGTTTTAGGCCGCTTTACACACACTTGATGCACTTACACAGAGATATCAAGACTTAGCTTTTAAGATGCTTACTAGTCGGATAGATACTTGTGCGATGAACAGGGTCTGGTGAGTCCAGTTGATTGAGCAAGGAGTAGGTCGTGTCCATTCCATATTCGGTTTTCGGAAGGGTATCTGTGCTCATTTCAAACTCGAGTTTTATGCGTCACCCCACCTCACCTTTCCCCTGAAGCAGGCATAAGTGTGTTTTCTAAAAGCGTGACTCTGTTCTGTTTGGGGATTCAGTGCATGGGGAGCGATTTTTACATTCCCTCGATAAGTGATATCATAAGTTTCTTTTTTTGTGGGACTTATTTCACTGAGGATGATCGTACCTAAATCCACTCAGGATGCTGCTACCAGCCTCATGACGTGGATTTCAAGGCTGAGTGACACTCCATTGGACCTACGTAGCACCACTTGTCCACTTGTCCACTTGTCTTTGTCCACTTGTCCACTCGTCTTTGTCCACTTGGCTCTTTCCTGGGATATGAAACGTGTACCGGAGTGGAGGTTCTTGTCAAGACAGCAGCCCTCAACTTTGGGGTCCCTGTGTCTGGTTGATTTTTTCATTTTCCCAAGGTCAACGCCCATGTGTGGAAGTGCCCTATGCTCTGTGGTTCTGTGTTTTCCATGGATTGGGAAAGAGGATACACTTGTGAAGATTGGCTGTTGGCCATTGACATCCCGCCCATCAGCTTAACAAGGCTCCCTTGACTCCGTGGGCTGTCCTGCCTTTCTGGATTTTAGACTTTTTTCGCCTGGCCCTTTTGCCCCGGGGGGGGGGCGAGAGATTTCTTTGTAGTGCTGATTTGCTCTCCCAGGTTGCTTGGTTGGCCAAAAAGGGCGTATGCGTTTTTTCCTGAATATATTCAGGAAAAAACGCATACGCCCTTTTTGGCCAACCGCATCATTGTCCACGTTCTGGCGCTTTTCATGTGCTATCGGGGCCATTCCGATGTACCCGTTGACATCCGTTTCCTGCAGTTCTGCCTTGCGTTCAGCGCCTCTTCGTAGCCTGACCTCAATATATTTTGGGGCGATAGTTATCGTTTAGAACTCTGCAGGTTTGGGAAGTGCAGTGCCCCTGAGCTCCATTTCCCAAGTCGCTTTTTTGTGAGTGGGACGCAACACGGCTGGATGGCTTCACGCCCTATTGTCGATCCGGGGTGGCAGGCTGAACCGCTGGTGAATTCTTCTTCGTGATGGGAAATGAGAGTGACATGTGCCCGACCAAACACCTCCAGCGAGTCTCTCATTGGTTCCCCCTCTTGCAGTTCATCCTGCGGACAAATTGCAGACGGTACGAAAGAGGCATGGAAAGGCGCCGAGTCTCCAAGTGGGGAGATTGTTAGTAAGGGGGCCTGAATGGAGAACACGAGCACCAGGAGATGAAAACTGAGGTGAGTTTCAGAAAGCTTTCCCGATCCCACGGTGTAGCATCCGCTGGGTTTCCAATGAGTGCTTTCGCTGTCGGAAGATTGCGTTGAACCTGGAGAGTTGGGACCCATGGAATGGGGAGCACGCAGGATTCCTTTCAAGGGTCTGCATTTGCTTTCCCAACCTCACCAATCGTCTCAGCCCCAAGAGTGTCCAGCCTTATGTCTTCTGCCGCTGGGGCTGTAGATGTGGTCAATCCTGGTTGCATGCCAGTCCCTGAACGCATTTTGGAAGAATTTCTCTCTGTTTTGCCCTGCTTGTTTCTTCTTTATGTTGGAAATGTATCCTCAGAATGGGTCTGAGCTGATTTTCCCTGCTGGTTTTAGGCCGCTTTACACACCCTTGATGCACTTACACAGAGATATCAAGACTTAGCTTTTAAGATGCTTACTAGTCGGATAGATACTTGTGCGATGAACAGGGTCTGGTGAGTCCAGTTGATTGAGCAAGGAGTAGGTCGTGTCCATTCCATATTCGGTTTTCGGAAGGGTATCTGTGCTCATTTCAAACTCGAGTTTTATGCGTCACCCCACCTCACCTTTCCCCTGAAGCAGGCATAAGTGTGTTTTCTAAAAGCGTGACTCTGTTCTGTTTGGGGATTCAGTGCATGGGGAGCGATTTTTACATTCCCTCGATAAGTGATATCATAAGTTTCTTTTTTTGTGGGACTTATTTCACTGAGGATGATCGTACCTAAATCCACTCAGGATGCTGCTACCAGCCTCATGACGTGGATTTCATGGCTGAGTGACACTCCATTGGACCTACGTAGCACCACTTGTCCACTTGTCCACTTGTCTTTGTCCACTTGTCCACTCGTCTTTGTCCACTTGGCTCTTTCCTGGGATATGAAACGTGTACCGGAGTGGAGGTTCTTGTCAAGACAGCAGCCCTCAACTTTGGGGTCCCTGTGTCTGGTTGATTTTTTCATTTTCCCAAGGTCAACGCCCATGTGTGGAAGTGCCCTATGCTCTGTGGTTCTGTGTTTTCCATGGTTTGGGAAAGAGGATACACTTGTGAAGATTGGCTGTTGGCCATTGACATCCCGCCCATCAGCTTAACAAGGCTCCCTTGACTCCGTGGCCTGTCCTGCCTTTCTGGTTTTTAGACTTTTTTCGCCTGGCCCTTTTGCCCCGGGGGGGGGCGAGAGATTTCTTTGTAGTGCTGATTTGCTCTCCCAGGTTGCTTGGTTGGCCAAAAAGGGCGTATGCGTTTTTTCCTGAGGAAAAAACGCATACGCCCTTTTTGGCCAACCGCATCATTGTCCACGTTCTGGCGCTTTTCATGTGCTATCGGGGCCATTCCGATGTACCCGTTGACATCCGTTTCCTGCAGTTCTGCCTTGCGTTCAGCGCCTCTTCGTAGCCTGACCTCAATATATTTTGGGGCGATAGTTATCGTTTAGAACTCTGCAGGTTTGGGAAGTGCAGTGCCCCTGAGCTCCATTTCCCAAGTCGCTTTTTTGTGAGTGGGACGCAACACGGCTGGATGGCTTCACGTCCTATTGTCGATCCGGGGTGGCAGGCTGAACCGCTGGTGAATTCTTCTTCGTGATGGGAAATGAGAGTGACATGTGCCCGACCAAACACCTCCAGCGAGTCTCTCATTGGTTCCCCCTCTTGCAGTTCATCCTGCGGACAAATTGCAGACGGTACGAAAGAGGCATGGAAAGGCGCCGAGTCTCCAAGTGGGGAGATTGTTAGTAAGGGGGCCTGAATGGAGAACACGAGCACCAGGAGATGAAAACTGAGGTGAGTTTCAGAAAGCTTTCCCGATCCCACGGTGTAGCATCCGCTGGGTTTCCAATGAGTGCTTTCGCTGTCGGAAGATTGCGTTGAACCTGGAGAGTTGGGACCCATGGAATGGGGAGCACGCAGGATTCCTTTCAAGGGTCTGCATTTGCTTTCCCAACCTCACCAATCGTCTCAGCCCCAAGAGTGTCCAGCCTTATGTCTTCTGCCGCTGGGGCTGTAGATGTGGTCAATCCTGGTTGCATGCCAGTCCCTGAACGCATTTTGGAAGAATTTCTCTCTGTTTTGCCCTGCTTGTTTCTTCTTTATGTTGGAAATGTATCCTCAGAATGGGTCTGAGCTGATTTTCCCTGCTGGTTTTAGGCCGCTTTACACACACTTGATGCACTTACACAGAGATATCAAGACTTAGCTTTTAAGATGCTTACTAGTCGGATAGATACTTGTGCGATGAACAGGGTCTGGTGAGTCCAGTTGATTGAGCAAGGAGTAGGTCGTGTCCATTCCATATTCGGTTTTCGGAAGGGTATCTGTGCTCATTTCAAACTCGAGTTTTATGCGTCACCCCACCTCACCTTTCCCCTGAAGCAGGCATAAGTGTGTTTTCTAAAAGCGTGACTCTGTTCTGTTTGGGGATTCAGTGCATGGGGAGCGATTTTTACATTCCCTCGATAAGTGATATCATAAGTTTCTTTTTTTGTGGGACTTATTTCACTGAGGATGATCGTACCTAAATCCACTCAGGATGCTGCTACCAGCCTCATGACGTGGATTTCATGGCTGAGTGACACTCCATTGGACCTACGTAGCACCACTTGTCCACTTGTCCACTTGTCTTTGTCCACTTGTCCACTTGGCTCTTTCCTGGGATATGAAACGTGTACCGGAGTGGAGGTTCTTGTCAAGACAGCAGCCCTCAACTTTGGGGTCCCTGTGTCTGGTTGATTTTTTCATTTTCCCAAGGTCAACGCCCATGTGTGGAAGTGCCCTATGCTCTGTGGTTCTGTGTTTTACATGGTTTGGGAAAGAGGATACACTTGTGAAGATTGGCTGTTGGCCATTGACATCCCGCCCATCAGCTTAACAAGGCTCCCTTGACTCCGTGGGCTGTCCTGCCTTTCTGGTTTTTAGACTTTTTTCGCCTGGCCCTTTTGCCCCGGGGGGGGGGGGCGAGAGATTTCTTTGTAGTGCTGATTTGCTCTCCCAGGTTGCTTGGTTGGCCAAAAAGGGCGTATGCGTTTTTTCCTGAATATATTCAGGAAAAAACGCATACGCCCTTTTTGGCCAACCGCATCATTGTCCACGTTCTGGCGCTTTTCATGTGCTATCGGGGCCATTCCGATGTAGCCGTTGACATCCGTTTCCTGCAGTTCTGCCTTGCGTTCAGCGCCTCTTCGTAGCCTGACCTCAATATATTTTGGGGCGATAGTTATCGTTTAGAACTCTGCAGGTTTGGGAAGTGCAGTGCCCCTGAGCTCCATTTCCCAAGTCGCTTTTTTGTGAGTGGGACGCAACACGGCTGGATGGCTTCACGCCCTATTGTCGATCCGGGGTGGCAGGCTGAACCGCTGGTGAATTCTTCTTCGTGATGGGAAATGAGAGTGACATGTGCCCGACCAAACACCTCCAGCGAGTCTCTCATTGGTTCCCCCTCTTGCAGTTCATCCTGCGGACAAATTGCAGACGGTACGAAAGAGGCATGGAAAGGCGCCGAGTCTCCAAGTGGGGAGATTGTTAGTAAGGGGGCCTGAATGGAGAACACGAGCACCAGGAGATGAAAACTGAGGTGAGTTTCAGAAAGCTTTCCCGATCCCACGGTGTAGCATCCGCTGGGTTTCCAATGAGTGCTTTCGCTGTCGGAAGATTGCGTTGAACCTGGAGAGTTGGGACCCATGGAATGGGGAGCACGCAGGATTCCTTTCAAGGGTCTGCATTTGCTTTCCCAACCTCACCAATCGTCTCAGCCCCAAGAGTGTCCAGCCTTATGTCTTCTGCCGCTGGGGCTGTAGATGTGGTCAATCCTGGTTGCATGCCAGTCCCTGAACGCATTTTGGAAGAATTTCTCTCTGTTTTGCCCTGCTTGTTTCTTCTTTATGTTGGAAATGTATCCTCAGAATGGGTCTGAGCTGATTTTCCCTGCTGGTTTTAGGCCGCTTTACACACACTTGATGCACTTACACAGAGATATCAAGACTTAGCTTTTAAGATGCTTACTAGTCGGATAGATACTTGTGCGATGAACAGGGTCTGGTGAGTCCAGTTGATTGAGCAAGGAGTAGGTCGTGTCCATTCCATATTCGGTTTTCGGAAGGGTATCTGTGCTCATTTCAAACTCGAGTTTTATGCGTCACCCCACCTCACCTTTCCCCTGAAGCAGGCATAAGTGTGTTTTCTAAAAGCGTGACTCTGTTCTGTTTGGGGATTCAGTGCATGGGGAGCGATTTTTACATTCCCTCGATAAGTGATATCATAAGTTTCTTTTTTTGTGGGACTTATTTCACTGAGGATGATCGTACCTAAATCCACTCAGGATGCTGCTACCAGCCTCATGACGTGGATTTCATGGCTGAGTGACACTCCATTGGACCTACGTAGCACCACTTGTCCACTTGTCCACTTGTCTTTGTCCACTTGTCCACTCGTCTTTGTCCACTTGGCTCTTTCCTGGGATATGAAACGTGTACCGGAGTGGAGGTTCTTGTCAAGACAGCAGCCCTCAACTTTGGGGTCCCTGTGTCTGGTTGATTTTTTCATTTTCCCAAGGTCAACGCCCATGTGTGGAAGTGCCCTATGCTCTGTGGTTCTGTGTTTTCCATGGTTTGGGAAAGAGGATACACTTGTGAAGATTGGCTGTTGGCCATTGACATCCCGCCCATCAGCTTAACAAGGCTCCCTTGACTCCGTGGGCTGTCCTGCCTTTCTGGTTTTTAGACTTTTTTCGCCTGGCCCTTTTGCCCCGGGGGGGGGCGAGAGATTTCTTTGTAGTGCTGATTTGCTCTCCCAGGTTGCTTGGTTGGCCAAAAAGGGCGTATGCGTTTTTTCCTGAATATATTCAGGAAAAAACGCATACGCCCTTTTTGGCCAACCGCATCATTGTCCACGTTCTGGCGCTTTTCATGTGCTATCGGGGCCATTCCGATGTACCCGTTGACATCCGTTTCCTGCAGTTCTGCCTTGCGTTCAGCGCCTCTTCGTAGCCTGACCTCAATATATTTTGGGGCGATAGTTATCGTTTAGAACTCTGCAGGTTTGGGAAGTGCAGTGCCCCTGAGCTCCATTTCCCAAGTCGCTTTTTTGTGAGTGGGACGCAACACGGCTGGATGGCTTCACGCCCTATTGTCGATCCGGGGTGGCAGGCTGAACCGCTGGTGAATTCTTCTTCGTGATGGGAAATGAGAGTGACATGTGCCCGACCAAACACCTCCAGCGAGTCTCTCATTGGTTCCCCCTCTTGCAGTTCATCCTGCGGACAAATTGCAGACGGTACGAAAGAGGCATGGAAAGGCGCCGAGTCTCCAAGTGGGGAGATTGTTAGTAAGGGGGCCTGAATGGAGAACACGAGCACCAGGAGATGAAAACTGAGGTGAGTTTCAGAAAGCTTTCCCGATCCCACGGTGTAGCATCCGCTGGGTTTCCAATGAGTGCTTTCGCTGTCGGAAGATTGCGTTGAACCTGGAGAGTTGGGACCCATGGAATGGGGAGCACGCAGGATTCCTTTCAAGGGTCTGCATTTGCTTTCCCAACCTCACCAATCGTCTCAGCCCCAAGAGTGTCCAGCCTTATGTCTTCTGCCGCTGGGGCTGTAGATGTGGTCAATCCTGGTTGCATGCCAGTCCCTGAACGCATTTTGGAAGAATTTCTCTCTGTTTTGCCCTGCTTGTTTCTTCTTTATGTTGGAAATGTATCCTCAGAATGGGTCTGAGCTGATTTTCCCTGCTGGTTTTAGGCCGCTTTACACACACTTGATGCACTTACACAGAGATATCAAGACTTAGCTTTTAAGATGCTTACTAGTCGGATAGATACTTGTGCGATGAACAGGGTCTGGTGAGTCCAGTTGATTGAGCAAGGAGTAGGTCGTGTCCATTCCATATTCGGTTTTCGGAAGGGTATCTGTGCTCATTTCAAACTCGAGTTTTATGCGTCACCCCACCTCACCTTTCCCCTGAAGCAGGCATAAGTGTGTTTTCTAAAAGCGTGACTCTGTTCTGTGTGGGGATTCAGTGCATGGGGAGCGATTTTTACATTCCCTCGATAAGTGATATCATAAGTTTCTTTTTTTGTGGGACTTATTTCACTGAGGATGATCGTACCTAAATCCACTCAGGATGCTGCTACCAGCCTCATGACGTGGATTTCATGGCTGAGTGACACTCCATTGGACCTACGTAGCACCACTTGTCCACTTGTCCACTTGTCTTTGTCCACTTGTCCACTTGGCTCTTTCCTGGGATATGAAACGTGTACCGGAGTGGAGGTTCTTGTCAAGACAGCAGCCCTCAACTTTGGGGTCCCTGTGTCTGGTTGATTTTTTCATTTTCCCAAGGTCAACGCCCATGTGTGGAAGTGCCCTATGCTCTGTGGTTCTGTGTTTTACATGGTTTGGGAAAGAGGATACACTTGTGAAGATTGGCTGTTGGCCATTGACATCCCGCCCATCAGCTTAACAAGGCTCCCTTGACTCCGTGGGCTGTCCTGCCTTTCTGGTTTTTAGACTTTTTTCGCCTGGCCCTTTTGCCCCGGGGGGGGGGGGCGAGAGATTTCTTTGTAGTGCTGATTTGCTCTCCCAGGTTGCTTGGTTGGCCAAAAAGGGCGTATGCGTTTTTTCCTGAATATATTCAGGAAAAAACGCATACGCCCTTTTTGGCCAACCGCATCATTGTCCACGTTCTGGCGCTTTTCATGTGCTATCGGGGCCATTCCGATGTACCCGTTGACATCCGTTTCCTGCAGTTCTGCCTTGCGTTCAGCGCCTCTTCGTAGCCTGACCTCAATATATTTTGGGGCGATAGTTATCGTTTAGAACTCTGCAGGTTTGGGAAGTGCAGTGCCCCTGAGCTCCATTTCCCAAGTCGCTTTTTTGTGAGTGGGACGCAACACGGCTGGATGGCTTCACGCCCTATTGTCGATCCGGGGTGGCAGGCTGAACCGCTGGTGAATTCTTCTTCGTGATGGGAAATGAGAGTGACATGTGCCCGACCAAACACCTCCAGCGAGTCTCTCATTGGTTCCCCCTCTTGCAGTTCATCCTGCGGACAAATTGCAGACGGTACGAAAGAGGCATGGAAAGGCGCCGAGTCTCCAAGTGGGGAGATTGTTAGTAAGGGGGCCTGAATGGAGAACACGAGCACCAGGAGATGAAAACTGAGGTGAGTTTCAGAAAGCTTTCCCGATCCCACGGTGTAGCATCCGCTGGGTTTCCAATGAGTGCTTTCGCTGTCGGAAGATTGCGTTGAACCTGGAGAGTTGGGACCCATGGAATGGGGAGCACGCAGGATTCCTTTCAAGGGTCTGCATTTGCTTTCCCAACCTCACCAATCGTCTCAGCCCCAAGAGTGTCCAGCCTTATGTCTTCTGCCGCTGGGGCTGTAGATGTGGTCAATCCTGGTTGCATGCCAGTCCCTGAACGCATTTTGGAAGAATTTCTCTCTGTTTTGCCCTGCTTGTTTCTTCTTTATGTTGGAAATGTATCCTCAGAATGGGTCTGAGCTGATTTTCCCTGCTGGTTTTAGGCCGCTTTACACACACTTGATGCACTTACACAGAGATATCAAGACTTAGCTTTTAAGATGCTTACTAGTCGGATAGATACTTGTGCGATGAACAGGGTCTGGTGAGTCCAGTTGATTGAGCAAGGAGTAGGTCGTGTCCATTCCATATTCGGTTTTCGGAAGGGTATCTGTGCTCATTTCAAACTCGAGTTTTATGCGTCACCCCACCTCACCTTTCCCCTGAAGCAGGCATAAGTGTGTTTTCTAAAAGCGTGACTCTGTTCTGTGTGGGGATTCAGTGCATGGGGAGCGATTTTTACATTCCCTCGATAAGTGATATCATAAGTTTCTTTTTTTGTGGGACTTATTTCACTGAGGATGATCGTACCTAAATCCACTCAGGATGCTGCTACCAGCCTCATGACGTGGATTTCATGGCTGAGTGACACTCCATTGGACCTACGTAGCACCACTTGTCCACTTGTCCACTTGTCTTTGTCCACTTGTCCACTCGTCGCCACTTGGCTCTTTCCTGGGATATGAAACGTGTACCGGAGTGGAGGTTCTTGTCAAGACAGCAGCCCTCAACTTTGGGGTCCCTGTGTCTGGTTGATTTTTTCATTTTCCCAAGGTCAACGCCCATGTGTGGAAGTGCCCTATGCTCTGTGGTTCTGTGTTTTCCATGGTTTGGGAAAGAGGATACACTTGTGAAGATTGGCTGTTGGCCATTGACATCCCGCCCATCAGCTTAACAAGGCTCCCTTGACTCCGTGGGCTGTCCTGCCTTTCTGGTTTTTAGACTTTTTTCGCCTGGCCCTTTTGCCCCGGGGGGGGGGGCGAGAGATTTCTTTGTAGTGCTGATTTGCTCTCCCAGGTTGCTTGGTTGGCCAAAAAGGGCGTATGCGTTTTTTCCTGAATATATTCAGGAAAAAACGCATACGCCCTTTTTGGCCAACCGCATCATTGTCCACGTTCTGGCGCTTTTCATGTGCTATCGGGGCCATTCCGATGTACCCGTTGACATCCGTTTCCTGCAGTTCTGCCTTGCGTTCAGCGCCTCTTCGTAGCCTGACCTCAATATATTTTGGGGCGATAGTTATCGTTTAGAACTCTGCAGGTTTGGGAAGTGCAGTGCCCCTGAGCTCCATTTCCCAAGTCGCTTTTTTGTGAGTGGGACGCAACACGGCTGGATGGCTTCACGCCCTATTGTCGATCCGGGGTGGCAGGCTGAACCGCTGGTGAATTCTTCTTCGTGATGGGAAATGAGAGTGACATGTGCCCGACCAAACACCTCCAGCGAGTCTCTCATTGGTTCCCCCTCTTGCAGTTCATCCTGCGGACAAATTGCAGACGGTACGAAAGAGGCATGGAAAGGCGCCGAGTCTCCAAGTGGGGAGATTGTTAGTAAGGGGGCCTGAATGGAGAACACGAGCACCAGGAGATGAAAACTGAGGTGAGTTTCAGAAAGCTTTCCCGATCCCACGGTGTAGCATCCGCTGGGTTTCCAATGAGTGCTTTCGCTGTCGGAAGATTGCGTTGAACCTGGAGAGTTGGGACCCATGGAATGGGGAGCACGCAGGATTCCTTTCAAGGGTCTGCATTTGCTTTCCCAACCTCACCAATCGTCTCAGCCCCAAGAGTGTCCAGCCTTATGTCTTCTGCCGCTGGGGCTGTAGATGTGGTCAATCCTGGTTGCATGCCAGTCCCTGAACGCATTTTGGAAGAATTTCTCTCTGTTTTGCCCTGCTTGTTTCTTCTTTATGTTGGAAATGTATCCTCAGAATGGGTCTGAGCTGATTTTCCCTGCTGGTTTTAGGCCGCTTTACACACACTTGATGCACTTACACAGAGATATCAAGACTTAGCTTTTAAGATGCTTACTAGTCGGATAGATACTTGTGCGATGAACAGGGTCTGGTGAGTCCAGTTGATTGAGCAAGGAGTAGGTCGTGTCCATTCCATATTCGGTTTTCGGAAGGGTATCTGTGCTCATTTCAAACTCGAGTTTTATGCGTCACCCCACCTCACCTTTCCCCTGAAGCAGGCATAAGTGTGTTTTCTAAAAGCGTGACTCTGTTCTGTGTGGGGATTCAGTGCATGGGGAGCGATTTTTACATTCCCTCGATAAGTGATATCATAAGTTTCTTTTTTTGTGGGACTTATTTCACTGAGGATGATCGTACCTAAATCCACTCAGGATGCTGCTACCAGCCTCATGACGTGGATTTCATGGCTGAGTGACACTCCATTGGACCTACGTAGCACCACTTGTCCACTTGTCCAGTTGTCTTTGTCCACTTGTCCACTCGTCTTTGTCCACTTGGCTCTTTCCTGGGATATGAAACGTGTACCGGAGTGGAGGTTCTTGTCAAGACAGCAGCCCTCAACTTTGGGGTCCCTGTGTCTGGTTGATTTTTTCATTTTCCCAAGGTCAACGCCCATGTGTGGAAGTGCCCTATGCTCTGTGGTTCTGTGTTTT